>NW_024098147.1:267500-350000 GCF_016545835.1 Crotalus tigris | reverse complement strand
GAGAAAGTGGGTGGAAACCTGAGAAGGATTAGAACCCGTGTCCAGGAAAAGGAGGCAGGTGGGACGGTGTCCAAGGATCCTTGGTGAGGAGAAATGTGAGGAGAACAGCAGCTGGAGACAGGCCAGAAAAGTCAAAAGCAGCAGGATGTGGACAACTTCCTGACCTCAAGAGGCTTTCAAGGTAAATGCAGCCAACAGAATTGCATAAAGACACAAAGACACAGCCAGGAAGAAGCCGGGTCCGTGTGCCAGGGACGAGGCCTCAAATTACTTTTATGATGTAGAACAAAAGGCAGACTTCCCAGGGCTGAGGATTTCCAGATGTTCTGGACTCCTGCTCCTCTAAAACTCTGCCAGCCTGACCAGTTCATGGAGGACCTCTGACTGGGAACGGTTGGTGAGAGTGGAAGGATGGGTCTGTTCAGCTGGATCCGTGATGCTCAGGTGGGACTTTGCTGGCCTACTGTCCATGGAGAGCAAGGGTCTTCAAACTTGGCCCTTTGATGACTTGTGGACTTCAACTCTCAGAATTCTTCAGCCAGCCTCCATTTTGTTTCTTAGATTTAAGACAGGGGTCTTCAAACTTGGCCCTTTGATGACTGGTGGACTTCAACTCCCAGAATTCCTCAGCCAGCGTGAGGGAACTGGGGGGGGGACATGATAGCAGTCTTCCAATATTTGAGGGGCTGTCACAGAGAGGAGGATGTCCAGCTCTTTTCCAAAGCACCTGAAGGCCAGACAAGGAACGATGGATGGAAACTGATCAAGGAGAGATTCAACCTACAAATAAGGAGAAATCTTCTGACAGTGAGAACAATCAAGCAATGGAACAGAAGTTGCCTTCAGATGTTGTGGGAGCTCCATCACTAAAGGCTTTCAAGAAGAGACTGGATGGCCATCTGTCAGAAATGGTGTAGACTGAAAGCAACTGGGAAGAGAGTAGTTCTCCATTTCTCTTTCCCCATCCTGGAATTGTCTTTTTTTTTCTTTCTTTCTTTCTTTCTTTCTTTCTTTCTTTCTTTCTTTCTTTCTTTCTTTCTTTCTTTCTTTCTTTCTTTCTTTCTTTCACCCTTCCTTCCTTCCTTCCTTCCTTCCTTTCTTTTACTTTTTCCTTCTTCCTCCACTTTGTTGGATCCGTTGAGAACTTCTAGCTCCAAATGTGATGCTGCCGTGATTAATGTTTCATTGTCTTCATGTGTAAGCTATCCAGGGAGTTGGGTTTTGAGTTTCTGCCCTAAAGGCAGCCTGGAAATATCTTAAATAAATGGGAATAAATCAGTGCCTGAGGTCATAGCCAAAAGAAAACTTGATCATCATGGGGGGGGGGGGGAGAGAGAATCTTGTTGCAACCGAGGAAAGATCCCCCCTCCATCCCATGGAGCCTCCCCCCAGCAATTTTGCCCCACCCAAGCGAGCAACGCAATGCAGCCGTGATTGTCTTCACCGAGGTTTGCTACCATCCACCCTTCTCTCCTTTCAGCTAATAATAGAGAATACGAGGCCAGCCCAAGCCCAGAAAGTGGCAGCTGATTTGCAAATATGTAAATGTATGTATGTGTGTATATGTATATATATAATGTCGCCAAGACACTTCCAATTTTACGTGGGAGAAAACCCGAACAGCCAAAGACCTACATATGTGTGTGTGTGTGTGTGTGTGTGTGTTTTCTGAGGTTTTTGCGGGTGTTTGTATGTAGGTCTTTGGTTGTTCGGGTTTTCTCCCGCGTAAAATTGGAAGTGTCTTTGCGACATTTCGACGAAGTCCCATTCGTCATCTTCAGGCTGGTGTTTTCAGCTTCGTGCTTCGAGGAGCAATTGCTCCTTGAAGCACGAAGCTGAAAACACCAGCCTGAAGATGACGAATGGGACTTCGTCAAAACGTTGCCAAGACACTTCCAATTTTACGCGGGAGAAAACCCGAACAACCAAAGACCTACACACACACACACACACACACACACACACACATATATATATACACACACACGTGTATATTAAAAATCGAAGAGTAACGATTCCTGGGTATATACATAGTAATAAAAAGAGACGTTCACCAGGAAATAAAACGACACAGTTTTAATAAATAAAACCAAGCTTTCGATGGCTAGGAATCTGCCATCATCGTCAGGGTACAGGGTATATATACAGTAGATAGCAATAGCAATAAGACATATACCACTTCACAGGGCTTTACAGCCCTCTCCAAACAGTTTACAGAGTCAGCCTGTTGCCCCCAACAATCTGGGTCCTCATTTTACCGACCTCGGAAGGACAGAAGGCTGAGTCAGCCTTGAGTGGTTCAGAATTGAGCAATAAGGTAAGGTAAGGTAAGGTAAGGTAAGGTAAGAGAAGAGAAGAGAAGAGAAGAGAAGAGAAAAGAAGGGAAGGGAAGGGAAGGGAAGGGAAGGGAAGGGATGGGATGGGATGGGATGGGATGGGATGGGATGGGATGGGATGGGATGGGATGGGATGGGATGGGATAGGATAGGATAGGATAGGATAGGATTTATTGACAATTTTTCTGTGGACAAAGTGGCACACATTAAAAAATGAAATTCTGATGCTTGAAAAAGAACATGTGTGTGTGTATGTGTCCTAAATTTTTTTGGATTGCTAACAAAGAATTAAGGAAGACTGGGATAGCTATTTCGAGCTGATTAGCTCTCATCAGCCAGCCATACCCTTCTGAGATTCGAACCTGGGCTGCTTGCATGTTAGGGGTCAAAACAGCTGCCTAACATGCAAGCAGCCCAGGTTCGAATCTCAGAAGGGTATGGCTGGCTGATGAGAGCTAATCAGCTCGAAATAGCTATCCCAGTACCTCTTAATTCTTTGTTAGCAATCCCCAAAAATTTAGGAAACACAAATGATGTCGCAGTAGAGTGGACGGCTCTAGATTGAGCTGATACAGGCAAAAGATTTCTTCCTCCCATATTTGGGTCGACGGTGCATCAAAAAAACACTCAAGACAAATATATGTGTGTGTGTGTGTGTGTGTGTGTGTATCCACACAAATACATGCACATACATATGCTATAAATACATATATATATATATATATATATATATATATATATATATATATATATATATGTACATACTCACACATACACACATGGGGATGCTGTGACGGTCGTAAGTGTGAGGACCTATTGAAAATCCCTTCTATTCAGTGCCGTTGTAAGTGAACCGTTCAAGGACTGCCACAGGTGAAATGAAGATGGGACTGGGAGGGATTTGCTGTGCCCAAAAGAGGAAAGAGACTCTGACAGGAGTAGCCAACACCCCAGAAGTCAAACTCAGGATCCAAAAAGATCTTGACAGACCTGAACAATGGGCCTGTCCACCAAAATGATATTTAATGTGGAGAAAAGCCAGGTTTTACCCCTGGGTGGGAAAAACCCCAAAGGTACAAGTACAGACTGGGCAAGATCTGGCTAAAAAAACAGCCACTGTGAGAGGGACCTTGGAGTCCTGGTGGACGATCGCCTGGCCATGAACCAGCAACGTGCAGCAGCAGCAGCCAAAAAAGCTAACACAGTCATGGATTATATAAAACAGAGGCATAGTATCAAGATCATACGGAGTATTAGTACCGCTTTATAAAACCCTAGTAAGGTCACACCTGGAATACTGCAGCAAGTTTTGGTCACCATATCACAAAAAAGCTGTTGAGAGTTTGGAAAAAAAAAATCCAGAGAAAAGCAACCAAGATGATCAAAGGCCTGGAGAGTCAAACATACGAAGAACGGCTGTGGGACTTGGGTTTGGCTAGTCCAGTGGTTCTCAACCTTTTTAATGCTGCGACCCCCAACCGGTCGTAAGTCGAGAACTACTCAACCGGTCGTAAGTCGAGGACTACTCAACCAGTCGTAAGTCAAGGACTACTCAACTGGTGCAGCACCGTTTGCAGAATGGGACTTTTGGCGGGCTCAGCAGGGCAGAGACACCCTGGACAATTCCTATTGGCTTTTGAAAGCCAATAGAATTAGACTCTATTCAAGAGAGTCTATTCTATTGGCTTTCAAAGCCAATAGAATAAAAGGGAGTAGCACAGCTAAGGAAAAGGGGGAAAAAATGGCGGACTGCGTTGTTTGGCGACCCCTGTGAAATGGTTGTTCGACCCCAAATGGGGTCCCGACCCACAGGTTGAGAACCTCTGGGCTAGTCTAAATAAAAGAAGAAATAGGGGAGACAGGATAACAGTGTTTCAGCTACTCAAGAACATAAGGTCATGTGATCAATGCTCAGAAGCACTGTGCCCCATGCCCACGCAAGAGAAGGGGGCAGTTCCAGTCCAGCCAACATACATTGACTGGCCAGCCCAGTCAAGGATTGCCAACCCGTGAGAAGCAGGAGAAGTAGAACGTGCACGTTCTTTCCTGATGGCCCATGGCAAAGCTCGTAAACATTGCAAAGTTAGGCCCTGGGATGGGGAGCAGGTGGCTGGCCGTTTCCCCCCAGTGGCAGGGCAGGTGCAGAAATGCAGGTGAGTTCCCTGAGAGAAAAGCCACATCAGCTACATTACACCCTTGCCTGCACCAACATTCCCTGCTCACAGCCACCTCATCCTAATATCATCAGTGTGAGAAAGGACGGGGGTTGTGGGGAGGAGAAGGGAGGGAGGGAGGGAGGGAGGGAGGGACAGGAAGGCAAGAAGGAAGGAAGGAAGGAAGGAAGGAAGGAGCAGGAAGGCAAGAACGAAGGTAAGAATGAATGAATGAAGGAACGAACGAACGAACGAAGGTAAGAATGAATGAATGAAGGAAGGGAGGGAGGGAGGCAGGAAGACAAGAACGAAGGTAAGAATGAATGAATGAAGGAAGGAAGGAAGGAAGGAAGGAAGGAAGGAAGGAAGGGATGGAGGAAGGAAGGCAGGAAGGTAAGAACGAAGGTAAGAATGAATGAAGGAAGGAAGGAAGGAAGGAAGGAAGGAAGGAAGGAAGGAAGGAAGGAAGGAAGGAAGGAAGGAAGGAAGGAAGAAGAGGAAGAGATGATAAGGAGGAGGGGGGAAGGGGGGGCTGTGGTGTTCTTGGTGCTCTCTGAGCCTGGTTGTTTCCTTGCAGACATTTTGTTACCCAACTAGGGAACATCTTCAGTGGTAGAAGGATGAGGATGAGGATGATGAGGAGGAGGAGGAGAACAGTAATATCCTTGGTGCTATCTGTGATTGGTTGGTTGTTTCCTTGTAGATGTTTTATGACCCAGCTAGATAACATCATCAACACTAGAAGGTTGAGTAGAACCAAACTGGGTCATAAAACATCTGCAAGACAAGAGCAAGCTCAGACAGGACGCAATAACCCTCCTCCTCCCCCCCCTCCTCCTCCACTCCACATACCCAATCCCCTTCTGGCACTGATGACGTTACCTAGTTGGGTCATGAAACGTCTGCAAGAAAACCTCCCCCATCTCTCAGAGAGCACCAAAGACCCCTCCCCTCAATCCTAGAAAGATTCTCTTCTGTGACAGAAGAGCTTCACCATCTCTTCTGGGAAAAGCCAACAAGCCAACATTCGCGCCCTGAGTAGCCAGCTTTGCCGGATGCGCCCAAGATCTTCCAGCTTTGCGGAGTGAGCCAGAGGCCACCGCTGGGACTTGAGCGACTGTCGTGTTTTTCTGCCTGTGCCTTTTTTGGGGGGGGGCTCACCCGGGAGCTGCGAGGGAGGCAGGACCCAGCTGTGGAAGCCAAGTTCAGAGAGTCACTTTGCCTGCTTCGCATCGTGGCTTCTGAGTCATGCTCTCCGTGCCGGAATCGAAGTTCACAACGTTCCCACCTCCATTGTTTCCCACTTATGGGCTTTCCTGATGTTCCCCCCCCCCCATTCGGGCCTTGCCAGCTGCTGTCCTTTCCACCCTCTGGCGGACGTCCTTCCAGCGGGCTGGCCCCCCTCTTGAATCGACACAGGAGACGGGTCACCACCCGGTTACTAGCTAAGTGCTAAACTGGCAGGACCTGAGTGACCATTTGGAAACCCCCCCTCCCTCTAACCCTGACCGCCTGGATGCGTGCAGTAGGGATATTTTTTGCCCCAATTTCTGCACCGGGCCGGGAGGGGAGGGATTGGATGACCTCAAGGGTGCCTTTCCACCCTAGAGGGTCTATGGAAACTGCCTCCCCGTCTCGTCTGCCCTTCACCTTTGCCTCTTGGTTCTCCACTTCTCTATCTGAGTCAGGACACATGTTGGGTTAGAACCCAGAACGGCAGAGTTGGAAGGGACCTTGGAGGTCCTCTAGTCCAACCCCCTGCTCAAACAGGAGACCCTATGTCATTCCAGACAAATGTTTGTCCATTCTCTTCTTAAAAGCCTCCAGTGTTGGAGCACCCACAACGTCCGGTGGCAAGCCGTTCCACTGATTAATTCTTCTGTCGCAAAATTTCTACTTGATTCTAGGTTTCTTTGATTAGTTGGTAATTTTCTCTCCTTGGTAAGCAACCTGGAACTAAGGAGAAACTTCCTGACAGTGAGAACAATTAACCAGTGGAACAACCTGCCTCCAGAAGCGGTGAATGCTCCAACACTGGAGGTTTTTAAGAAGAGACTGGACAGCCATTTGTCTGAAATGGCATAGGGTTTCCTGCCTGAGCAGGGAGTTGGACTAGATGACCTCCAAGGTCCCTTCCAACTTTATTACAATTATTATTATTATTATTATTATTATTATTATTATTGATCATCGCACAGTCAGCCAGATGTTCAGACTGGATTTGGCATTTTGTCTGCCTATCGAGTCCTTACCCAGGACCTGGGATAGGCAGATGTGGATGTTTGATGGTATTACAGGTATTGTCGCAGGATGGAAGCAGTTCCTAGTAAGGCCGCCTTTTGCAATTGACTAATAGCGAATTTGTCAATGCCAATGGTGTTGTTGTTGTCGTTGTCATTGTTGTCGTTGTTGTCGTTGTTGTTGTTATTATTATTATTATTATTATTATTATTAGACTGCTATTACCTTTATGTCACCTCTGGTCCTTTTCTTTGATAGACAGAATAACAGAGTTGGAAGGGACCTTGGAGGTCATCTAGACCAACCCCCTGCTTAGGCAGGAGACCCTATACCATTTCGGACAAATGGCTGTCCAATCTCTTCTTAAAAACCTCCAGTGATGGAGCGCCCACGATTTCTGGAGGCAGGCTGTTCCACTGGTTGGAGCAGTTTCTGTAAGGGTCTCCTTCCCCGAGCACAGGGCTGGACTAGAAGACCCCTGAGGTCCCTTCCAGCTGACTTGAGACGAAGAAGGGACTTAGTAGGTTGGCAGGTCCGGTCTGTGGCTATGCCACTCCACGCCGAAGGCCACGCTTTTCCTCTTCCTGTCTGGGTCCGGCTTGGCTGTCTCTCCCCGATAAGCCTCTCGTGGGGCTCAGCCCTCAAAAGGGGCAAGAAGCCGAGCACCCCCCTCCCCGCTTTTGTTAGCCTTTGCACACAAGCACAGGGGCATCCCAAAACAACGTCAGGAGCGCTTCAAACGTCCCCTGTTCCCAGGGAGGCGCACACATGGGCTTTGTGCCAGCTGTGGGGTGGGATGGGGGGGGGGCAGCTCCAGTTCCCAGCCTTTGCTGCACCCAGGATCTGGCCCAGAAAAACCAGCTGGGTGGGGGGGCTCTTTCCCCAGGCAGAATCCAGAATCCCCCCCCCCCAGCCCGTTGCTCAGACGTCCCCTTCACCACCTACTCTGGTGCCTAATTTGGTGTTAATGCTCTTTTTTTCTTCTTTTTTTTTTAAAAAGGGTGCATTTAATTTTTTCCTGGAAACCGCCCTCCCCTGCCGTTTCTCTCACCCCCCCCCTCCCGGTCTCCTTTTCGTGATGACTGTGTGATCTACCCACCCACCCAGCCGAGGAGAGGGGAAGGGGATGGCTATAAAAGGGAGGGGGCTCCTGGCTCGGAGGCAAGCTCGCAGCGTCTTCGGCCGGCTCCGCGACTTAGCCAAGGCAGGCAGCGGCGGAGCGGAGCGGAAGGCACCATGGCAGAAGGTAAAACATTACACTAAAATAAATAAAAATAATCCCAAAGTCCTGGCCCAAGGCGGGGAGGGGGGGGCGTCTGGGCTTCCCCCTGATTTTCAACCCTCCAGGGGCAAAAGAAAAACTTTTCGAAAAGTTTTTTTTGTGGGGGGGGGGAAACTTGTTTGGAAAAGTTTTGCAACAAATAAAAAAAATACCTGGAGACTAAAACATACGCAGGAATTGGGTATGGCCAGTCTAGAAAAAAGAAGAAATAGGGGAGGACACGATAGCAATATTCCAGTATTTGAGGGGCTGCCACACAGAAGAGGAGGGGGTGAAACTATTCTCCAAAGCACCAGAGAGCAAGTCAAGAAACAGTGGAAACTGATCAAGGAGAGAAGCAACCTGGAACTAAGGAGAAATTTCCTAACGTTGAGAACAATTAACCAGTGGAACAACTGGCCTCTAGAAGTTGTGGGTGCTCCATCACTGGAGGTTTTTAAAAAGAGACTGGACGGTCCTGAGATGGTATATAGACTCTCCTGCTTGAGCAGGGGGCTGGACTAGAAGACCTCCAAGGTCCCTTCCAGCTCTAGTCTGGTTGAAACCTGTGTTCCTCTAACTTTGCCCCAGTCCAAAAGAGAAATGTTGTTAATGCATCTTCAAAGCACGGAGACGTTTTCTTTCGCGCTGCCCGTCGGGCAGAGCTGCCTCTTAAAGTTCTCTGGGTACCTTAAAGCTTTCTAACCTAACATTGAATGATTAGTGACGATTAAGGCAGGCTCCATTTAGAAAATGGTAGGAAATGAACTGCAAAAGAATCGGCCGCTTTGGGGGAGCACGAATGTCTAGCCAGGGTTGACGGCGTTCGAGATTTTTCTGCATGACACGAGTCTGTGTCATTTGTGCTTATAAGGAAAAAGAATATGTGACAGGGGACGAGGAGGATAAAGGAGGAATGTTTATTTTTATTCTGGTTTATTTGATTTATTTGATTTCTATCTAGCCACCTTGGCCAAGGACTCTGGGCGGCAAACGAGTCTTTGAACCCAGCTTGGAATATTTTTATTTTATTTATCCTGTTTGGAAACTGCTCGTCTTTTTCTCTCTCTCTCTCTCTCTCTCTTTCCCACCTATTCCCATAGGATTGCGGGAGACGTCGGTCGTAAAATGAAATATATATTTATTTTGCTATTTCCGGGCAGCCTGGCAAATCACGGGGCCTGCTATCTGGCCAGCAAAAAATGAAAAATGCACAGGTGGCCTTCACAAAAATGCAAAATTGCCTGGTTTAAATTCAAAACTGCGGGCCTGAACTTGCAGGATTTTAAGACGTAAATCACGACGGGTGGATTTAGTTATTTATTTAAGGGCTTTCGCAGGTGGTCCTCGACTTAACGACGGTTTGTTTAGTGACCGTTCAAAGTTATGAGGGCGCTGAAAAAAGGGACTTAGGAGCATTTTTTTCACACTTACGACCGTCGCAGCCTCCCCCGTGGTCACGTGATCAAATTGCTCGGCAACTGGCATGCACTAATAATAATAATAATAATAATAATAATAATAATAATAATGTTGGAAGGGACCTTGGAGGTCATCTAGTCCAACCCCCTGCTCAGGTTGCCCTGTCCCACGGTCACGTGATCCCCTGTTGTGACCTTCTCAGAAAGAAAATCCAGGGGGGAGCTGGGTTCACTTAACGACTGTGTACTAACTTAACAACGGCAGTGAATCTCTTAACAATTGTGGCAGGAAAGGGGCAAAACCGGCAGAACAACTGTCTCGTTTAGCAACAAAAATCGTGGTCGTAAGACGAGCACTTCTTGTGCCGAGCCTTCAGTTTGGGATTTTAGCCCCGTGCGCTTTGCAGATTCGTCCTCTTTTATTCTCCAAAGCACCAAAGATTTGATTTCCTTAAACCTGACTTTTTCTTCTTTTTTTATCAGATTTTATTCATTTTTCCCATACATACAATAATAATTCTTCAACCAACCTGCTGTCTTGAGTTTAACTGCGCTAATACATATTTAATTCCTAATCCTTTAATCTTTCCTCTAGCCATCGGTAAAATAAAGCCCAAGTTTGATAATATTCTGTTTCTTCTTTTTCTTTCAGTCTCGTAATCAATCTGTCCCATCTCTGCGTGCTCTAGTGTTTTTTTTTAATTATTTCTTCATCCGGTGGTATTCCTTCATTTTTCCAATATTGTGCAAATATTATTCTGGCCGCTGTTGTGATGTGTAAAATCAGATATAGGCTTTGTTTGTTAATCTTTTCTGCTACTGTGCCTAACAAAAAAAGTTCAGGGCCTTAAACTTGTCCATCAAAATGTTGTGCCAGGAAAGGTGGTAAAATGCAGCAAAACTCACTTAACAAGGGGAATGGAACGGAAATTTTGGGCTCAGCTTCGTTCATAAGTTAAAACAGGGCTTTTCAACCAGTGGGACGGGTACCACCTGTGGTACGTTGGCACCTGGCAGGTGGTACGCGAACATCCTAGAAAAGGGGTAGCAGGGAAGGTGAATGAGCTGAACTGGTGGCAGCACCGAACAAGCCTGAGCAAGAGACGGATGGAGCTGCAGGGCTGTCAGGGCTCAGTGGAAGCGCCAGGATCAGCTCCAGGCTCCAACTGGAGCTCGGCGCTGATCCTGGTGCTTCTGCTGAGCCCTGAAGAAGCACCAATCATCTGGAAAGCAGCACTGATCCTGGCGCTTCTGCTGAGCCCAGAAAAAGCACCAATCAGCTGGAGCTCGGCGCTGATCCTGGTACTTCTGCTGAGCCCTGAAGTAGCATCAATCAGCTGGACCTTGGCACTGATCTTGGTGCTTTTGCTGAGCCCTGAAGAAGCACCAATTATCTGGAAAGCAGCACTGATCCTGGCGCTTCTGCTGAGCCCAGAAAAAGCACCAATCAGCTGGAGCTCAGCACTGATCCTGGTACTTCTGCTGAGCCCTGAAGTAGCACCAATCAGCTGGAATGTTGCAGCCTCTCCAGGGTCTTATGATTTACATTCAGATGCTTGGCAACCGATTCATATTTAGGACGGTCACAGTGTCCCAGGGTCATGTGAAGTGACCAAAACCTGCTGCAACCACCCAGCAGACGGGGGAAATAAAAACCAAACACCCCACCCCTCCCCATCCCCCCACCAATCCTCAACAGAAATGCTCACAACAATGAAAACCTCAGACAGGAGGAAGAGCGCGGGTGGGTGGGCAGGCAGGTGTCTTGCTCAGCTATGGCTTGGGAGGCACATTTTTCAGTGCCGTTGTAACTTCGAACAGTCACTAAGCGAACTGTTGTAAGTCGAGGACTACCTGTACTTCATCAGTTTTTCCCTTTTGGGGGGGGGGTCATCAAGTTTTTGACCCCTTGCTAGGTGACTGATGGTACTCACATATTGCCATATCCTAAAAGTGGTACAATGGATGAAAAGGTTGAAAAGCCCTGACTTAAAGGACTACTGTTTATGGCGGCCCAACTCACTCGTGGTGACTCCAGGAGGCTTACAAGGCTAAAACCTCAACACAAAAAGCACAATAACCCGCAACAGCCCTGTAATAGACAGATTCCTTGGGATCCACCGCTGCTTTCCTTGCAACCTACTAACCTGATCCTTGCGTTGCACATCCGATCCTCGACAGGAGAAGCATCTGGGGAGGAAAAACCTTCCATAAATCTTTATTTTTTTGTAGCCATGACCCCTTTCTTTCTTTTTTTAATATATTTTATTAGATTTTATATGGGTAGGGAAAAAGATGGGGTCGGGGCGGGTACAGGGAAATTGGGATAAAGGGGACAGGGTGTGGATAACTACAGTAAATACGTAATTCAGCGAACAAGCTGTCGTCCGGGTCTTCATATTGAGTATTATTGTTTATATAATACTAGACATTTATAAGAATAAATCGGTCTAGTTACAACTGACATTCGGTAAAACAGTAATATTCCTTTAAATAATTAACATAGTTGATAGCATAACAACCATTTCCAATCATCAAGCTTAATACTTAATATAATAAAGCTCTAAAATCTCTTCTTATTCTAACGTGTTTCAACCCACTGATAAAAATTTTCCCCAGGTTTTATAGAAGATGGAATCCTCTTTCTCCTTCATCTCTAACATTAATCTGTCCATTTCTGCACAATTTAGGATTTTCAAAATTATAATCTGGTCTGATGGTAGGTTTTCATTTTTCCAAAATTGGGCGAATACTATTCTTGCAGCTGTCAATACATGTAATATTAAATAATCATTTTCTTTGCCTTTCAACCCCAGCCCAGAGCTGGCAGGCTTCTGGGCCTCCAAAAGTTCACGTATTTCTGCTCTCTCTTATTTCCCCAAAAACTTTTTTGGGGTGACCCACTGAAGCCCATTACAACTTGTTAGCGCGGTCAAAAAAAAAAAAAAAACCACAGCTGTTGCAACTCGGAGCGATTTGCTTCCTGGCGTGGATTCAGGCGTTTGGCTGGGTGACAAGGAGTAGGCTTGGGGGAATAATTTAAAAATAAAAATGGAAGAACGGAAACGCTCTGGGTGCATCTGTTCTATTTTGGGCCGCAGATCCAGCGAGGTGGAACTCCGAAATCTGGGCAGAAAATCATTTGCAGGAGCGTCTCTCCTCCCCAATCTGTTTGTGCCATCCGTCCAGCTCTTCTCCTGCCTGAAATAATTAGAGTTAGCCGTCGGTTAAGAGGCAGCCAAGCCCAAATTTACTCCTTTAGTCGTTTTTATAAATTGCCTTTTAGGAAGGGGGGAAAAAGAAAGAAAGACTCTGCGTGGTATAGACCAGGGGTCCCCAGCCTGTGGGCCGTGGGCCATGGCCATAGCCTGTTGGCCACTGGGCCGTGGCAATGGATGGCGAGTGAGCGCACCCTTCCACATACTAGTGTCATGCAGGCGCTAGCCCCCCATGAGTGCATACACATGGGCACTAGAGGCCCGTGTGTGCATGCGCGTGGGTGCTAACGGCCCATGGGTGCATACGCATGGGCGCTAGTGGCCCATGTCTGCACGCATGTGGCGCTAACAGCCTATATTTGCATGTGTGTAGGCGCTAGTAGCCTGTTTGTACATGTGTGTGGCCCCTGTGTGCATGCGTCTTCCACTAGGCGGTCCAGATGGAGGGAGGGAGGGAGGGAGGGAGAAGGAAGGAAGGAAGGAAGGAAGTAAAAGGGAGGGAGGGATGGAGGGAGGGAGGGAGAAGGAAGGAAGGAAGGAAGGAAGGAAGGAAGGAAGGAAGGAAGGAAGGAAGGAAGGAAGGGGGAGAGAGGGAGGGATGGAGGGAGGAAGGAAGGAAGGAAGGAAGGAAAAAAGGGAGAGAGGGAGGGATGGAGGGAGAAGGAAGGAAGGAAGGAAGGAAAAGGGAGAGAGGGAGGGATGGAGGGAGAAAGAAAGGAAGGAAGGAAGGAAAAGGGAGAGAGGGAGGGATGGAGGAAGGAAGGAAGGAAGGAAGGAAGGAAGGAAGGAAGGAAGGAAAAAAAGGGAGAGAGGGATGGAGGGAGAAAGGAAGGAAGAAAGGAAGGAAGGAAGGAAAGCCCCCCCCCACTTTCTTAGCTTCCTGGAAAGGGGTGAAAGCATAATAAAGGAAGGGAGGGAGGGAGGGAGGAGGGAAGAGAGGGAGGGAGGGAGGAAGACCCCCTCTTTCTTAGCTTCCTGGAAAGGGGTGAAACTGAAAGCCTAATGAAGGGAGGGAGGGAGGGAGGCCTGGGTCAGTGTTTCCTTCGTGCCAGCCTCCCCCCCCCCCCGCCAGTGTGCCCAGGAGGTGCCCGGAACGACTTTCCTTGCTTGCTAAGCAGGTTTCTAACCTAAACAACTGAATCATGAACAAACTGGAAAAAAAGTGTGGGATGGGAACGGGGGGGAGGTTACTGGGGAGGGGAGGAGGGGAGGGCGGGAACTCAGAATCAGCCTGTGCAGAGCAGCTGCCCCCTCCCCTTCAAATCCCCCCTCCCCACCTTGGAAGGTGACTTTGCCCCACAGTCTCCTGGGCCAAGGGAAGGGGGAGAGGGCAGCTGATTCCACGGCGCCAAGTGACCCACATCCACCTGCTCACCTGGCCGGGGGGGGTCTTTCAAAGGCCGGTCCTTTTTTAAGGATGCTTGGGGGTAGATCCCTTTCGACCAGATCTCCTTGCTGATTCGACCTATCGGAACCTCGGAAACCGCCGGTGATCCGTTTGGACAAAAGTCTAAAATGTTTCGGTGGGGGAAAAAAAAAATTCCACGCTCCAGGTCTGGAGGGGGTTGGGGTAATGAGCAACAGGGAACCGTGGGAAGGGGCTGATGGTTTGGGGAGCACCTGGGTAAAATGCAGGGAAGTGGGGAGAGGGGTAGGGTCTCCGTGGACATCATACAGGGGGCTCTTAAAGGTTTTTCTCGGGGGGGGGCAGGAACCCCAGGGAGACCCGGAGGTGATCATCTTTATCATTTTTCTGCAACTTAGATAGAAACTTTCCCAGTTTGGACAATCTAAAAGGGTGTTTTTCAACCTGGAGAACTTTCAGACGGGTGGACCGCAACTCCCAGAATTCCCCAGCCAGCCTTGCTGGCTGGGGAATTCTGGGAGTTGCGGTCCATCCGTCTTAAAGTTGCCCAGGTTGAGAAACATTGATCTAAACCAGGGCTCTTCCAACTTGGCCCTTTTATGACTGATAGACTTCAACTCCCAGAATTCCTCACCAGCTTCCATTTTGTTTGTTAGATTTAAGACAGGAATCTTCAAACTTTTATGACTGGTGGACTTCAACTCCCAGAATTCCTCAGCCAGGCACGCATGCCTGGCTGAGGAATTCTGGGAGTTGAAGTCCACCAGTCATGAAGTGGCTCAGTTTGGAGCCCTGGTTTAGGACTACATACCTATATTAGATTCTTTATGACGGGGAAAAAAGCAGAAATCTTTCCCTTGTTCTACATTTAGTGATAATTACCCTCTTCCATCCATGGAGCCACAAAGCAGCCAACAAAAATCTGAACTGGTCCTCTCTCTACTCTTTTTTTCCAGAATGTTCCTTCAATATTTCCTCAAAATACTCATACCTGCCTTATATATTCTATAGAACAGGGGTCTTCAAACCTGGCCCTTTTATGCCTGGGGGACTTCAACTCCCAGAATTCCTCAGCCAGGCACCCGTGCCTGGCTGAGGAATTCTGGGAGTTGAAGTCCACTAGTCATAAAAGGGCCAAGTTTGAAGACCCCTGATCTAAACAATCCCCATTTACATGGAACATAATCAGGGCATTCACCCAAATTACATTTACTCAGCTGTTGGCCTCTAAGGTTGTTCTTTTTCCTTCTTCTTTTTGTTCTCCAGCTGCGTTTTACAGCTTTTTAAAAATAAATATTTCAAATTAACAATGGAACACGCGCACAGATTGGAATTTGTACAGACCAGACTGCTCTCCGGGGCCACCCATTGTTTCTGGGCCAGACAAGCCAGATCCCAGAAGATTGAATAACAGAATAACAGAGGTGGGAAGGGACCTCGGAGGTCTTCTAGTCCAGCCCCCTGCTCAAGCCGAAAACTCTGTAGCGTTTCGGGCAAGCGGCTGTCCGGTCTCTTCTTAAAAACCTCCAGGGATGGAGCACCTGCAACTTCTGGTGGCCAGCTGTTCCACTGGTTAATTGTCCTCACTGTCAGGAAGTTACTCTTTAATTCCAGGTTGCTTCTCTCCTTGGTGAGTTTCCATCTGTTGCTTCTTGTCCAGCCTTCCGATGCTTTGGAGAAGAGGTGGACCCCCTCTTCTTTATGGCAGCCCCTCAAATATTGAAAGACTGCTATCATGTCCCCCCTAGTCCTTTTTTTCATTGAGTTAAACCTATCTAGTTTCCTTGGACATTCATCATACTATTGAGTCTTTATTGCTCTTCTCTGAACTCTTTTTAGGGACTCAAGCTACCTCCCATTCTTAGGACTGTTACTCATCCGAGCAGAATCCATGAATCAGACAGAAGGGTGGGTTCAAGGAGAGGCTATTTGTCTGGGACATTTGGGTTTGGGCTCCTACCCTCCTCAGGGGGTTAGACTAGATGACCTCCAGATCCCTTCCAGTTTTAGGGTCCTGATTCATCCACGACCCCATGTCTTAAAACGCAGGACAGAGGGAGAGAGAGAAGAGAGAAAAGAATGAGAGAAAGAGAGAGAAAGAGAGAAGAAGGATGAGGGAGGAACATGATAGCAGTGTTCCAGGGGTTGCCCCAAAGAAGAGGGAGTCAAGCTATTCTCCAAAGAAGAATGGCTTCTTCTTTGGAGAAGAAGACAAGAAGCAACGGATGGAAACTCATCAAGGAGAGAAGCAACCTGGAACTAAGGAGAAACTTCCTGACAGTCAGAACAATTAACCAGTGGAACAACCTGCCTCCAGAAGTTGTGGGTGCTCCATCACTGGAGGTTTTCAAGATTGGACAACAATTTGTTTGGAATGATATAAGGACTTTGCTTTGAGCAGGGGTTGGACTAGAAGACCTCCAAGGTCCCTTCCAAGTCTGTTCTTCTGTTCTGTTAGTTTAATGAAGAGAAGGACGAAGTGTGACTTGATAGCAGTCTTCAAGTATTTGAGGATCTGCCACAAAAATGAGGGGGGCTCCACCTCTTCTCCAAAGCGCCTGAAGGCAGGACAAGAAGCAACAGATGGAAACTAAACAAGGAGAGAAACAACCTAGAACTAAGGAGAAAATTCCTGACAGAACAATTAACCAGTGGAACTCCTTGCCTCCAGGAGCTGTGAATGCTCCAACACTGGACGTTTTTAAGAAGAGGCTGGACAGCCATTTGTCTGAAATGGTATAGGGTTTCCTGCCTGAGCAGGGGGTTGGACTAGATGACCTCCAACGTCCCTTCCAACTTTATTATTATTATTATTGTTGTTGTTGTTGTTAGAAAGGAAGAGAGGGAGAAAAAAGAGAGAGAGAAAAGAAAGAAAAAGGAAGAGAAAAAGAGAGAAAGGAAGAGAGGGAAAAAGAAAAAGGGAGAAAAAAGTGAAAGAAATAGAAAAAAGAGTATTTTATTCTATTCTGCATTCTATATTCTGTTCTATTCTGCATTCTATATTCTATTCTATTCTATTTTATTCTGCATTCTATATTCTATTCTATTCTATTCTATTCTATTCTTTCCAACCTATACTGGACTCCTCCCCTTTATACATCTTTCACAATCTGTCAGGGGTTAAATAGCAACGACACCTCATCTTATAAAACTCCTCTTTCAAATGATAATTCAGTGTAAATTTCAGTCCATCACTCCCCATATTCTCCCCTTGGTCAAGCATAAAGTTATTTCTGATTTTTTTGGCCCATTTAATCGAACGCTCTTGGACGTGTTTAACTTCCGTATTCCTTTTCCACGGCCATTTATACATCTCAGCGCTCACACCTTCGTCCCTAGTACATAAATCCAATTCAAAGTCGCTTTTTCTCATTCATTAACAAACGCAATTCTTCTCGTCCGGTTTAAATTTGTCAATTTGCTTGGGGCAAAATGCATGGATGGATACAGCCCTCTCTTTCCGGTTCTTCTCCAGTTTTTAATTTAGGTTAAAATGAATTTATTAATTGGTGGAACTGCTTGACCCCAGAAGTTGTGGGGGCTACATCACGGGAGGTCTCCAAGAAGAGACTGGACAGCCACTTGTCTGGGATGGTATCTCCAACCTTAAGGACTTGGAGACTTGTGGACTTCAACTCCCAGAATTCCCCAGCCAGCATAGATTTCTGGGAGTTGAAGTCCTCAAGTCTTAAAGTTCCAAGACTGGACACTGCTAGTATAGGGTTCCTTGCTTGAGAAGGGGGTTAGACTAGAAGACCTCCAAGGTCCCTTTCAGCTCTGTTATTCTCCTTGAGTGCAAGTCAATAAATCCACATTGGTCAACCCAGTTTGTGTCATTACAATTTCTCCTCTAAGGAAAGCTTCCACGGGTGACAACGATAAAGAAATAGGAGGAGTCCATCTTACTTTATATCTCTTCCAAACTCTCATTACGACAAGCCAAACAAAATGATTTTGAAAATCTATATTCACCTTTGAGTTTTGTCGTTCCATAAAGAGCCGTGCCACTAAACTGGCCTCGGTTTGTGTACAGGCCGTCCTTGACTTATGACAAACAGAATAACAACAGAGTTGGAAGGGACCTTGGAGGTCTTCTAGTCCAACCCCCGGCTCAGGTAGGAAACCCTATATGATTATGGTCGTATGCCGTGACGCTTGTAAAACAAGTCACCACATGACCAGACTCCAATTTTATAACCTTTTTTGTGGCAGTTATAAAATAATGGACATTAAGTCCATTGTTCACTATGGGGCATTTTTTGACGGAAACTGGAAATATAAACGCCAATTTCTGGGAGAAATATTGTAACTCAAACGTAAAACAAAAAAGTTTAATAATAATAAAACCTACCATGCAGCTGCAGGATACTGTAAACAGATGCAGATACAGTTTTTAGCTTCCTTAAGTGCTTAATAATAATAATAGTAATAATAATAGTAAAGTTGGAAGGGACCTTGGAGGTCATCTAGTCCAACCCCCTGCTCAGGCAGGAAACCCTATACCATTTCAGACCAATGGCTTCTGGGGAGTCCGTCGCAACTTCAAACCGTCGCTAAGCAGGCTGTCGTAGGTTGAGGATTACCGTTATCACACCCAGCGAAGTCCTCATGCAATAGGAGATGCCTCAGCTGGTGATCTAAAGGTTTTCCAGCCTCTTACTTTTTTTTTGCAAGGGAAGGAAAGATAAAAGTCCTGCCAGGAGAAAAAGAAATAAATACATCTGATTTTTTTTTCTTCTTGGTTCTTGCAGATCTTCAGTTAGAGACCTGGGATCTGAAATGCGAGGAGAACAACCAGGATCACAAGACCTCCGAAATGGGCTCCCATCGGCTCGTTGTACGCCGAGGACAGCCCTTCCGGATCACCCTGCACTTCGCAGGCAGAGCGTACCATGAAGGCGTGGACAGGCTCACCTTCATCGCAGAGACAGGTGAGACAGGAGGTGGGATGGATCACGACTCCCATCACCCACAGCTGGCCCTTGCAGATAGGGGTATGACCTGACACACACCTTGCAGGGATAGGCAAACAGGCCCACCGGAAATGTGTTGGATCGCGTTGCGTAGGTGGGTGTTTCTCAACCTCGGCCAACCTTGGAACATGTGTGGACTTCAACTCCCAGAATCCCCCAGCCAGCATCGCTTTATTGATGGATGGCAAATTTGGGGGTTTTTTTTTGACGAAAACTTATTATTTCTGACCGAAGCCCCCCCCCAACCCTCCTGTTGTGGACAGTGGAGCCACTTAATGACTGTCATGTTCACTTAACACTGCCGTATTCATTTAAGAACCATCACATTCACTTAATGGCGGCTGTCTTCTCTTAATAACCACCACTCTATCTCCTGGGTGCCTCAACGGCCGCATGACATAGGATGGAAAGTCCAGGTTTCTTGACGGTCGTAAGCTGAGGACTGCCTAGGACCCTATTCCTGAGTCTCCCCCATTTCTTTTCAGAGAAAATTTTATTTAGTAGATTTTTTTATTATTATTATGTTAAGGTTTTTAAAAATTGTTTTAATTTGAGAACCGTCAGGCGCCCAGAGTCACTTGCTTGAGTTGGGTGGCTAAAGAAATTCAACAAATGCCTACATAAAAATCAATAAATAAAATGCACGTTCAAAGTAAGCTTCCTCACCAAACGGCCTGGAGCCCTGTAGAAATTGCAAATGAATGAATGAATGAATGAATCCACTTTCATATGCAACCTCCCCACCAAATAGCCTGGAATCCTGTAGAAATTGAATAGATAAAAAATAAAAAATAAATATTATACCATATTTATTATGATGCAATAAATATACTGCATCCAGTTTTGGTCACCACGATGTAAAAAAGACGTTGAGACTCTGCAAAGAGTGCAGAGAAGAGCAACAAAGATGATTAGGGGACTGGAGGCTAAAACATATAAGGAACGGTTGCTAGAATTGGGTATGTCCAGTTTAATGAAGAGAAGGACGAGGGGGGACATGATAGCAATGTTCCAATATCTCAGGGGCTGCCCCAAAGAAGAGGGAGTCAAGCTATTCTCCAAAGCCCCTGAAGGCAGGACAAAAAGCAATGGATGAAAACTGATCAAGGAGAGAAGCAACCTGGAATTAAGGAGAAACTTCCTAACAGTGAGGACAATTGACTAGTGGAACCACTTGTCTCCAGAAGTTGTAGATGCTTTACCACTGGAGGCTTTTGACAACAGACTGGACAGCCCCTTGTCTGGAATGATATAAGGTTCCCTACCTTGGAAACAGGGTTGGACTAGAATAGAATACAATAACAGAGTTGGAAGGGACCTTATAGGTCATCTAGTCCAACCCCCTGCCCAAGCAGGAGAGCCTACACCATTTCTGACAGATGGCCATCCAGTCTCTTCTTGAAAGCCTCCAATGATGAAGCTCCCACAACATCTGAAGGCAACTTCTGTCCCATTGCTTGATTGTTCTCACTGTCAGAAGATTTCTCCTTATTCGCAGGTTGAATCTCTCCTTGATCAATTTACATCCATCGTTCCTTGTCTGGCCTTCAGGTGCTTTGGAAAAGAGCTGGACATCCTCCTCTCTGTGACAGCCCCTCAAATATTGGAAGGCTGCCATCCTGTCACCCCTGGTCCTTCTTTTCTCTAGACTGGACATACCCAATTCCCGCAACCGTTCTTCATAGTGTTTTTGTTGTTAATTGCAAAGTCATGTCCGATCCATCGCAACCCCATGGACCACATTCCTCCAGGCCTTCCTGTCCTCTACCATCTTCTGGAGTCCATTGAAGCTCACACCTCCTGCTTCAGGGACTCCCTCCAGCCCTTTCCTTCTCTGTCGTCCCCTTCTTCTCTTGCCCTCCATCTTTCCCAGCATTAGGCCCTTCTCCAGGGAGTCCTTCCTTCTCATTAGGTGGATGGATGGATGGATAGATATAGATAAATAGGTAGGTAGGTAGGTAGGTAGATAGGTAGATAGATAGATAGATAGATAGATAGATAGATAGATAGATAGACAGACAGACAGACAGACAGATAGATAGATGTTGTTAGTTGTGAAGTCGTGTCCGATCCATCACAACCCCCTGGACCACATTCCTCCAGGCCTTCCTGTCCTCCACCATCTTCTGGAGTACGTTGAAGCTCACTCCCACTGCTTCAGGGACTCCCTCCAGCTACCTCCTTCTCTGTCGTCCCCTTCTTCTCTTGCCCTCCGTCTTTCCCAGCATCAAGCTCTTCTCCAGTGAGTCCTTCCTTCTCACTAGGTGGATGGATGGATGAATGGATGGATAGATATAGATAAATAGGTAGGTAGGTAGGTAGGTAGGTAGGTAGGTAGGTAGATAGATAGATAGATAGACAGACAGACAGACAGACAGACAGACAGATAGATGTTGTTAGTTGCGAAGTCGTGTCCGATCCATCGCGACCCCCTGGACCACATTCCTCCAGCCTTCCTGTCCTCTACCATCTTCTGGAGTCCATTGAAGCTCAGGCCTCCTGCTTCAAGGACTCCATCCAGCCCCCTCCTTCTCTGTCGTCCCCTTCTTCTCTTGCCCTCCATCTTTCCCAGCATTAGGCCCTTCTCCAGTGAGTCCTTCCTTCTCACTAGGTGGCCAAAGAACTTGAGTTTCCACTTCAGGATCCGGCCTTCTAAAGAGCAGTCGGGGTGGATCTCCTCCAGGACTGACCGGTTGGATCGCCTTGCAGTCCAGGGGACTCACAGGAGTCTTCTCCAGCACCAGAATTCAAAGGCCTCCATTCTTTGGCGCTCAGCCTTTCTTAGGGTCTGATAGTAGACCTCTGTTATCCTGTTAAATAAATACATAACATTTACTTTCAGAGGAAACCTCCCTACGGAACATCCGAAGCTCTGTCGGGTGTTCACAGCCTGAATCCCCACATTCCTCAATGGGGTGGGAAGGGAGGAGGAAGGCTGCGGAGTGGGGAGGGCTGGGGGGGTCCACGTTGTCCTTGGCGCAGGTTTTATCTCTTCCATCCAGGCAGCCTGTGGGCAGAGAAGGGTTGGAGGCAGTGAAACAAAGGCAGGAAGTTGTGGGATTGTCCTTTCCCACAGTGTTTACTCCGTTGTGTTCCCAAACAAAGTGGTCACTGTGTTGGCCCTCCCTGGGGGACCAGGCCAGGGACGACCCCAAAGCCAGACCCTTTGATCTGCTGGCCCCCTTGGAAAAATCTCCCGGTGCTGGGAAGCTGCCCCTAGCCCCAAAGGGGAGGGGGGATTCTGCAGCAGCTTGCTCTGTGCCAGGAGAGGGTGAGCTTTTGTGCCCACCAAAGACAGGCACTGCCGGGTCTTCACTCCCCAAGTCAGCCACTGCTGGAGCTGAGCCAATAAAGGAGAATATTTGGAGCTCAGGGCTGACATGGGGGGTCCAGGCATGACAGGAAAGGAGCTGGTTGGCTTTCTTGCAGACGTTTCATGATCCACGTTCAGTTACATCATCAGTGCTACAAGGGAGGGGAGTTTGCAGAGAGGAGGAGGAGGAGGAGGAGGAGGAGGAGGAGGAGGAGGAGGAGGAGGAGGAGGAAGACTGTGGGGTCCTTGGTGCTCTCTGAGCTTGGGTGTTTCCTTGTGGATGTTTCATGGCCCAACTAGGGAACATCATCAGTGCTAGAAGGGAGAGGGGTTTGCAGAGAATAGTAGTAGTAGTAGTAGTAGTAGTAGTAGTAGTAGTAGTAGTAGTAGTAGTAGGACTGTAGGGAGCCTGGTGGTTTTCTTGCAGATATTTAATGACCCTGCTAGAGAACATTATCAAGGCTAGAGGAAATGGGGTTTGTGGAGAGGAAGAGGAGGAGGAGGAGGGAAAGAAAGAGAAAAAAGGGAAGGAAGGAAGGAAGGAAGGAAGGAAGGAAAGAAAGAAAGAAAGAAAGAAAGAAAGAAAGAAAGAAAGAAAGAAAGAAAGAAAGAAAGAAAGAAGGGCTGTGGGGTCTTTGGTGCTCTCTGAGTTGGTTGTTTTCTTGCAGACGTTTCATGACCCAACTAGGGAACATCATCAGTGCTAGATGAGTGTGTGGAGGAGGAGGAGGAGGAGGAGGAGGACTGTAGGGAGCCTGGTGGTTCTCTTGCAGATATTTCATGACCCAACTAGGGAACATCATCAGTGCTAGAAGGGAGTGGGGTGTGCAGAGAGGAAAAGGAGAGGAAGAGGAGGAGGAGGAGGAGGAACTGTGGCGTCCTTGGTGCTCTCTAAGCTTGGGTCTTTCCTTGCGGACGTTTCATGACCCAAACTAGGTAACGGCATCAAACCTCAAATATCAAACGTATACAAGAAAACACCCAAGCTCAAGGTCCCCACATGAAGGAAGATCTCCTGCTTGAGTAGGGGGTGGGTGTAGAAGACCTCCCACTTCCCTTCCAACTCTGTTGTTCTGCTATTCTGCATTCCTTCCCTCCCTCCTTCCCTCCCTGGCTGGGGTCCTTCTCCATTCTCAAAACCAAGATTGCAATTTGATGGCCAAACGATGTTCGGGGCCTCTTGTGAATCTGTTTCCACCCAGAGGTTAGCCTTGAACAAGTCCTCAGCAGCTTGGGGTGATTCCTCTTTGAAGTCATAGACAGGAATGTCTGCACTGGGAGGGGAGGTTAAAAAAGTCATGAAAATCAGCAATACAGAAACCAGCAGTAGAACATAGATTAACAGAGATGGAAGGGACCTTGGAGGTCATCTAGTCCAACCTCCTGCTCAGGGAGGAAACCCTATACCATTTCGGACAAATGGCCGTCCAGTCTCTTCTTAAAAACTTCCAGTGTTGGAGCATTCACCGCTTCTGGAGGCAGGTAGTTCCACTGGTTAATTGTTCTCACTGTCAGGAAGTTTCTCCTTAGTTCCAGGTTGCTTCTCTCCTTGATGAGTTTCCATCCGTTGCTTCTTGTCCTGCCTTCAGGGGCTTTGGAGAATAAGTTGACCCTCCCATCTTTATAGGAGCTCCTCAAATATTGGAACACTACTATATAGATACATAACAGAAGTAGACTTAATCAACAATAGCTTCCATCTGGATTATACGTCACACAGTAAGGCAAAGATAAACATTCAGGGTAGAATTTGTAAAGTTTATACTTGCATGGCAAAAGGATTGGAGAGCAAAGAACGGGCAAGTCAGACGTGAAATATTTAACAGAATAACAGAATTGGAAGGGACCTTGGAGGTCATCTAGTCCAACCCCCTGCTCAGGCAGGAGACCATTTCGGACAAATGGCCATCCAATCTCTTCTTAAAAACTTCCAGTGTTGGAGCATTCACCATTTCTTGGGGCAGGCGGTTCCACTGGTTAATTGTTCTCCCTGTCAGGAAGTTTCTCCTTAGTTCTAGGTTGCTTCTCTCCCTGATTTAGTTTCCATCCGTTGCTTCTTGTCCTGCCTTCAGGCGCTTTGGAGAATAGCTTGACTCCCCTTTTATCTGTGGCAGCCCCCCAAATATTGGAAGACTGCTATCATGTCACTCCTGGTCCTTCTTTTCACTAAACTACATATACCTGGTTCCTGCAACAGTTCATTATATGTGATATCTATATTATACTTAGGGATATTTTTCTCTTCTTTTTTAAGTAGAGCAGAGATTTTATCCCAAAGGTGCTTTTTTTCCAAAAGGCAGCTGCAATTTCTTGTGTGTGTTTCCTTTTCTTTGAAAATATTTCTTATTCAAGAAGCTTCTTCAGAACTGGATGAGAAGTGAAACATTTTCAAAGAAAAATAACACCAAGAAAGTCCAGTTGCCTTTTGGAAAAAAAAAAAATCACATTTGGGACAACCCTGACTTGGATGATTGAGTGTCTCCAGAGATTTTGCTACCAAGCTCAAAAAATGTTTATATTTCTTGTTTTGATATCCAGGTACCTTTCGTAGCATATCTTTGTCATGTTCTATTAAGCATTAATTGCCAAACATCAGTCATTAAGCTTGGGAGATGCATGATGGGTGGACTTTAACCCCCAGAAGGTAAGGAATTCTGGGAGTTGAAGTCCACCCATCTTAGCTAGCTGGGACACGCTGGGAGTTGTTGCCCACCCATCTTAGCTAGCTGGAGCATCCTGGGAGTTGAAGTCCACCCGTCTTAGCTAGCTGGGGATCCTGGGAGTTGAAGTCCACCCATCTTAGCTAGCTGGAGCATCCTGGGAGTTGAAGTCCACCCGTCTTAGCTAGCTGGAGCATCCTGGGAGTTGAAGTCCACCCGTCTTAGCTAGCTGGGGATCCTGGGAGTTGAAGTCCACCCGTCTTAGCTAGCTGGAGCATCCTGGGAGTTGGTCCACCCATCTTAGCTAGCTGGAGCATCCTGGGAGTTGGTCCACCCATCTTAGCTAGCTGGAGCATCCTGGGAGTTGAAGTCCACCCGTCTTAGCTAGCTGGAGCATCCTGGGAGTTGAAGTCCACCCGTCTTAGCTAGCTGTGGATCCTGGGAGTTGAGGTCCGCCCATCATAGCTAGCTGGGGATCCTGGGAGTTGAGATCCACCCATCATAGCTAGCTGGAGCATCCTGGGAGTTGTTGCCCATCCATCTTAGCTAGCTGGGGATCCTGGAAGTTGAAGGCCACCCATTTTAACTGACTGAGCAATTCTGGGAGTTGAAGTCCACCCATCCATAGAAACTGGTTTTAAATCCAAATTTTAAAAAGGGAAGTCAAGAGAGCAGCTCCCCCTCCCCCTTGCAAGGAAAGGGGCATTGAGAATATATCGGGGCTGTGCCGTGCCATCTACAGACCCTGGTGGATTGTGACCAACGTCCTGTAATTGACGGAGAGATTTGGGGATTTGGGTTGTGGGCAAGAGGAGACCCCCAACTCTGCTTGGCCAAAAGGTGACCCTGACTTCCATCCCTCCCGCTCTCTCTCCCCCCCCCCCAGCAAGGGGCACCCTGCCAGCTCCTGGACCTGGATGAAAAGGGTCTCTGTCTGTGCGGAAGGCAGAGTCATCATCGTCGGGGTCCTGGCAGGCAAACCTGAAGGAGGGTCTGTCCTGCAGCCTCCCCCCCCACCCCCATCTGTCCTGGCCTCTCGGCACAAAGAGCCGGTGTTGCTGGCATGGGGGGGGGGAGGTAGAGGCTGGGCTGGGCAGCTAGGAGTTGGCAGACCCGTCCTAGGAAGTGACACCTCCCCCCCTTCTTTGCAAGAATGAATGGACCCTTGTCCGGAGGGGAAGGGCAGGTATTCGTGTGCCCCGTGTCTCGTCCCTTGGGGGGGGGGCTGCTGAGTCAGCGCTTGGCCAAGCGGGGGGGGGGGGGGGCCAGACGGCTTCTCAGACTGCCAGTGGCCAGCTGGAGGGGGAGGCAAACACACCCCTCCCTCGAGGCTGCTGTGTGTTTTCACCCACGGCCTCTGATTGAAAGACGCCCATCCTTCTGCCAAATGGGCAGGAGGGCAAGCGGGCAGCCTGTCCTGGCAGTGGGCAGAGGGAGGGAGGAAAAGGGAGGGAGGGAGGGGAGGGAAGGAAAGAAGGAGGGAAGGAGATGGGAGGGGAGGGGAGAAAGAGAAGGAAAGGAGAAAGAAGGAGAAAGGGAAGGAAAGGAAAGGAAAGGAAAAGTCAGGAAAGGAAAGGAAGAGGAAGGATAGAGAGAGAGGGAAGGTGGGAAGGAAGGAAAAGGAAGGAGGGAAGGAAAGGAAGGGAAGGAAAGGAAAGGAAAGGAAAGGAAAGAGGGAAGGAGGGAGAGATGCCAATGGAAGTTTACAGCCAGGGTGGGGCAGGTGCTCCGCTTGCTTGACTATCAGCCCAGCCTTTATGAGATGCCAACAGAGCTTGTGGTAAAGAAGCCTAATCTTCAGGGGGGGGGGGACTGTAGATGTTCTGGATGAGATGAGGAGACAGAGAGAGAGAGAGAGAGAGAGAGAGAGAGAGAGAGAGAGAGAGAGAGAGAGAGAAACACACCTGCACACCTATTGGCCAATGAGCTCCCCTCCTCACCAGGGGTTTGCAGTGGCCACCCAGAACCCCCCCCCCTGCTTTCCCGGGGGGGGGGAGCTCCCAACAGCCAGGCAGCCCTTGGCAGGAGAGCG
This sequence comes from Crotalus tigris, assembly GCF_016545835.1. Classification (NCBI taxonomy): domain Eukaryota; kingdom Metazoa; phylum Chordata; class Lepidosauria; order Squamata; family Viperidae; genus Crotalus; species Crotalus tigris. Next base: position 323,026 of record NW_024098147.1, on the reverse strand, counting down.
TGGGGGGGGGGGAAGCTTGCCAGCCCCCTGGCACCTGGGCACGGCCCCAAAAGCTTGCCAGGAGCTGCCCCGGGCAGTGGGGGGGGGAGCCGAAGAGCCGGGCAAGGCAAGGACTGGGCTTAAGGTGTTTGGGGACCCAAGATAGGTTGACCTCTCCTCTCCTTGGGGGGGGGGTCTCCTTGCTGGCCGGGGAATTCTGGGAGTTGAAGTTCGCCCATCTTCCGGTGATCAAGTTTGAGACAGACTGATCTAGACTGCGGAGCAATCTGTAGAAAAAGAGAGAGTTTGCCGGCAGCTGATGCCAAGTCTTCCTTGTGGGACACCTTTTCCCCTTGTGCCATTAGCAGCTTCCTGAAAGGACACATACACACACAGAGAGAGACACACAGACACAGACACACACACACACACACACACCAGCACCACAAGGGGCGGGCCCTGAAACTCCCATGAGACCTTGGAAGGATAGATGAACTCACCTGTCCCCTTCTTCTCTCTCTCTCCCCTACCCTCCTTCATTCCTTTCTTCCCTTCCTTCCTTCCTTCAATCCTCCCTCTTTGTTAATCCCTTCCTTCCTTCTTCTCTCTTTCCCTCCCTCCCTCCCTTCCTCCCTCCCCCTCTCCCCCTTTTCCTGTCAATCCATTCCTTCCTCCCTTCTTCCCTCTCTCCCTCCCTTCCTCCCTCTCTCCCTCTCTCCTTCCTCCCTTCTTCCCTCCCTCCCTCCTTCCCTTCCTCCCTCTCTCCCTCTCTCCCTCTGTCAATCCTTTCCTTCCTCCCTTCTTCCCTCCCTCCCTCCTTCCCTTCCTCCCTCTCTCCCTCTTTCCCTATGTCGATCCTTTTCTTTTGTCATTCTTCCCTTCCTCTCTCCTTCCCTTCCTCCCTCTTTCCCTCTGTCAATCCCTTCCTCCCTCCCTTCCTCCCTCTCTCCTTCTTTTCCTTGTCAATCCTTTCCTTCCTCCCTCCCTCCCTCCTTCCCTTCCTCCCTCTCTCCCTCTTTCCCTATGTCGATCCTTTCCTTTCGTCATTCTTCCCTTCCTCTCTCCTTCCCTTCCTCCCTCTTTCCCTCTGTCAATCCCTTCCTCCCTCCCTTCCTCCCTCTCTCCTTCTCTCCCTCTGTCAATCCTTTCCTTCCTCCCTCCCTCCTTCCCTTCCTCCCTTCCTCCCTCTCTCCCTCTTTCCCTCTGTCGATCCTTTCCTTCCTCCATTCTTCCCTTCCTCTCACCTTCCCTTCCTCCCTCTTTCCCTCTGTCAATCCCTTTCCTTCCTCCCTCCTTCCCTCCCTCCCTCCCTCCCTCCCTTCCGCAGGACCTTGCCCCATCGAGACCTCCGGCACCCGGGCCCCCTTCCCTCTCTCCTGCTCCCTGGAGGGACCGTCCTGGAGTTCGGCCGTGGAGCAGCAGGAGGGCCTCTCTCTCTCCGTCGCCATCGCCTCCCCTCCGGACGCCCGCATCGGCCGCTACCGCCTGGTGCTGGACGCCTCCACCCAGTATCAGGGCTCCAGCTTCCCCCTGGGCGAATTCGTCCTGCTCTTCAACCCCTGGTGTCCAGGTAAGGCCCCTCCCCGCCCAGGGAGCAACCAGCGAGGTCGCCTTCTTCCAAACTAGATCCCTTCCAGCACCGTCTGCCCAGAGGATCAGGTGAGGTTCTCCTGCGTGGAAGATCCGACCCATCTTGAGGGATCCACCTTGGAGAAGGATCTTCCTACGCCAGTGTTTCCCAAACTTGACAATTTTAAGGCATGAGGACTTCAACTCCCAGAATTCCACAGCCAGCAACGCTGGCTGTGGAATTCTGGGAGTTGAAGTCCACATGCCTTAAAATTGTCAAGTTTGGGAAACATTGTGACCTACGCTGACTAGCAGCAACTTCCCAGGGCTTCGGAGATGATTCTCCTAACTCCTTCCTGATGTTCAGGTGCACGCAGTCCTCAACGTACGTCCGCAACGGACCCCGCGATTTCCATTGCTAAGCAACACCGTTGTGGCGTGGGTTTTGCCCCAGCGGACAATTTTCCTTGCCACACTTTACAAAGCGAATCGCTGTGATTGTCAAGTTGGTGACGCGGTTGTTAAATGACTCTGCTGCCCCATTGTCCGAAGGTCGCAAAAGCGGATCGCGTAACCCCCGGGGGGGAGGCTGTGACCGTCATAAATAGGAGTCAGTTGCCGTTTCAGCGGTCGTAAATGTGAAAAACAATCGTGTCATTTTTTTTTCAATGATGTGGTGACTTTGAACAGTCACTAAACCAGTGGTTCTCCACCTGTGGGTCGGGACCCCATTTGGGGTCGACCGACCATTTTATGGGGGTCGCCAAACAATGCAGTTCGCCATTTCCCCCCCCCCCTTTTCCTTAGCTGTGCTACTCCCTTTTATTCTATGGGCTTTTGAAAGCCAATAGAATAGACTCTCTTGAATAGAGTCTAATTCTATTGGCTTTCAAAAGCCAATAGGAATGGTCCAAGCTGTCTCTGCCCTGCTGAGCCCGCCAAAAGTCCCATTCTGCAAACAGTGCTGCACCAGTTGAGTAGTCCTCGACTCACGACCAGTTGAGTAGTCCTCGACTTACGACTGGTTGGGGGTCGCAGCATTAAAAAGGTTGAGAACCACTGCAGTAAACGGATGTTTGTTAGCCAAGGACTAGCTGATTACACGTGGGGTCTCTGCTAGAGCGAATTCTCAACCGTCAAGTGGCTGAGCACAGGGATCTGTTGCGTTCCCGTGAACAAGTCCCATCACGCAATTGCGTTGCTTCTGGTCTAGGATGTTGCCTGACAAACTCGGCTAATTTTTGTGTGCTTTGGAAACCCTGGTTAGATAAACAAGGTCTTAGAGCCCAGCCCTTGTATATGGAAGGCGTCATTGCAATTAGCCTTTTGCAGTTCCAAGTGGAGGCATCTCACACAACAAAGACATCTTCCCACAGGACAGGAAGCATTTGTTGAGCGGAAAGGTTTATATCCAGCATTATCCAGTAGCTGCGTTGATGGCCTCGGTTACTACCTTTGTGGTTTTGTTTTTCTTACTTGCTTTTACTGGGTGAACAACTCCCAGGAGTGGCAGCCAAGAAACACAACTTCAGCTTGTCCCACCGTTGGTGGATTCCTGAACACAGAACGTAGGATAATAGGGTCCAAAGGGATCTTGGAGGTAGTAATAATAATAAAGTTGGAAGGGACCTTGGAAGTCATCTAGTCCAACCCCCTGCTCAGGCACCATTTCAGACCGTCCATTCTCTTCTTAAAAACCTCCAGTGTTGGAGCATTGACCGCTTCTGGAGGCAGGTTGTTCCACTGGTTAATTGTTCTAACTGTCGGGAAGTTTCTCCTTAGTTCCAGGTTGCTTCTCTCCTTGGTTAGTTTCCACCCGTTGCTTCTTGTCCTGCCTTCTGGCGCTTTGGAGAATAGCTTGACTCCCTCTTCTTTGGGGCAGCCCCTGAGACACTGGAAGACTGCTATCACGTCCCCCCTCGTCCTTCTCTTCATTAAACTAGACATCCCCAATTCCAGCAGCCGTTCTTTTTATGTTTCAGCCTCCAGTCCCCCGATCATCTTTGTCTTCTAGTCTAACCCTCTGCCTATGGCAGGAGATCAACTCCAAAGGGCTTTTGAACTGAGATATCGTGGGGCCCTCTTCCTGTCCATAATTTGTCACTAAGACGGGGAAGACGTCCTGAGGAACAGGGTAGATATTAGCCCCCTTATTGTGGGTCACTCAAACTGAGTGACTGAGAACCCCAATGTTCTCTGAAGACCCCATAGATGAGAGAGAAGCAACTTCCAAGAGGCGAGCTGAAAGCTCTTGGGGATTGGAGGTCCAGTCTGTTTCAATCTCCAGATGTGGAGAGGATGGCTAGTCTCCTTGTGGGCATCTCTTGGGCATAGAAAAGCAACAAGGGTGGATATGGGTCTGGAGGCTAAACCATACGATGGACGATTGAGAGGACTCGGTGTGAAGAAGAGAAGGACCAGGGGCGATAGGACAGTTATCTTCCATGATTTGAGTAGCTGTCACAAAGAAGAGGATTGGTCACCACGATGTAAAAAAGATGTTGAGACTCTAGAAAGAGTACAGAGAAGAGCAACAAAGATGATTAGGGGATTGGAGGCTAAAACATATAAGGAACAGTTGCGAGAATTGGGTGTGTCTAGTTTAACAAAGAGAAGGACAAGGGGGGACAGTAGAGCAGTGTTTCAATACTTGAGGGGTTCTCACTGAAAACAGGGGGTCAACTTATTCTCCAAAGCACTGAAGGCAGGACAAGAAGCAACGGATGGAAACTAAGCAAGGAGAGAAGCAACCTAGAACTAAGGAGAAACTTCCTGACGGTGAGAACAATTAACCAGTGGAACAACCTGCCTCCAGAAGGGGTGAAGGCTCCAACACTGGAAGTTTTTAAGAAGAGACTGGACAGCCATTTGTCCGAAATGGTGTAGGGCCTCCTGCCTGAGCAGTGGGTTGGACTAGATGACCGCCAAGGTCCCTTCCAACTTTACTACTATTACTATTACTAATTCTCTTATTCTGCGGTGACCAAAATATTGGACTCAAGTCTGACGTGTTGACGGATGTTGATGTTGCTGATGTTCAGTTTTGGTCATCACAATATAAAAAAAAGATGTTGAGAATCTGGAAAGAGTGCAGAAAAGAGCAACAGAGATGATTAGAGGGCTGGAGAATAAATATGAAGAACGGAATTGGGTATGGCTAGTTTTATTAAAAGAAGGACTGGGGTGACATGAGAAAAATAGATACATAAATAAATACACAGAGACGTAGGTGAAGTCATAGAGAGAAACAACCTGGAACCAAGGAGAAGCTTCCTGACAGTGAGGACAATTAGCCAGTGGAACAGCTTGCCACCAGAAATCGCGGGGGCTCCATCACTGGAGGTTTTTAAGAAGAGACTAGACCAGTGGTTCTCCACCTGTGGGTCGGGACCCCGTTTGGGGTCAAACGACCATTTCACGGGGGTCGCCAAACAACGCAGTCCGCCATTTTTCCCCCCTTTTCCTTAGCTGTGCTACTCCCTTTTATTCTATTGGCTTTTGAAAGCCAATAGAATAGACTCTCTTGAATAGAGTCTAATTCTATTGGCTTTCAAAAGCCAATAGGAATTGTCCAGGCTGTCTCTGCCCTGATGAGCCCGCCAAAAGTCCCCTTCTGCAAACGGTGCTGCACCAGTTGAGTAGTCCTCGACTTACGACCGGTTGAGTAGTCCTCGACTTACGACCGGTTGAGGGTCGCGGCATTAAAAAGGTTGAGAACCACTGGACTAGACAGTCACTTGTCTGAGATGGTATAGGTCCTCCTGCTTGAGCAGGGGGCTGGACTAGAAGACCTCCAAGGTCCCACCCACCCAGCTCCTCTTCTCTTCTCTTCTCTTCTCTTCTCTTCTATTCTATTCTATTCTATTCTATTCTATTCTATTCTATTCTATTCTTTGTAATTCTGCTCTATTCTATTGTATTTCTTATTCTATTCTATTCTGTTCTGTTCTGTTCTGTTCTGTTCCGTTCCGTTCAGTTCCGTTCCGTTCCATACCATTTCATTCTATTCTATTCGACCTCCAAGGTCCCTTGCAGCTCTATTCTATTCAAGTCCAGAGGGGTTGGACTAGAAGACCTCTGAGGCCCCATCAACATCGTCATTCTCTGATTCAGAAGACCCAGGGCACTAACCAGCCTGAGTGGGAACGGAGGAGCCTTAGAGGAGCTGGGGCTGGAAGGCTTCCAGGGCTGTTCCCTGCCTCCGGTGACCTCACTGAGGTCACTCCAGGACCTCCTGTTCCCTGGCTGACCCCTGTCCTGGTTTCCTGGACTCCACCAGCCTTTGGGCTAAAGACCTGCCAGATGAAGGGAAGAGGAAGCCCCGCTTAGCGGGGTGAGGGGGCTTGGAGGATCCCACAAGACCGGATGGGCTTCCAAGATCTTCTGCTGCTTTCCCCGGGCAGAGGGCCGGAAGAGGCCTCCCCGTGGGAGGGGGCAGTTTTGGGAATGGCAGAGCTTTTGGGGAGGAGACGTTAATGATGGGGTCAAGACCCAGCTAGGGAACATCATCAGTGGCGGAAGGGAGGGGAATTGGCAGAAAGGGGGAGGGAGACTGGGGTCCTTGGTGCTCTCTGAGCTGGGTGGTTTTCTTGCAGACCTTTCATGACCCAACTGGGTAACATCATCAGTGCTGGAAAGGAAGGGGATTGCAGAGAGGAGGAGGAGGAGGAGGAGGAGGAGGAGGAGGAGGAGGAGGAGGAGGAAGAGAAGGAAGACTGTGGGGTCCTTGGTGCTCTCTGAGCTTGATGGCTCTCTTGCAGACGTTTCATGACCCAACTAGGGAACGTGATCAGTGCTAGAAGGGAGGGGGGTTTGCAGAGAGGAGGAGGACTGTGGGGTCCTTGGTGCTCTCTGAGCTGGGTGGTTTTCTTGCAGATGTTTCATAACCCATCTAGGTAACATCATCAGTGCTAGAAGGGAAGGAGGTTTGTGGGGGGGAGGAGGAGGAGGAGGAAGAGGAGGAGGAGGACGACGATGACTCTGGAGTCCTTGATGCTCTCTGAGCTTTGTGGTTTTCTTGCAGAGGCTTCACTACCAAACTAGAACACAGTTCCCTGTTAATTTTATTTTAAAATTTATTCAGTTTACTAATCAGAAACATCCCCAACACCTCCCCCCCCCCAATCAATTCACAGGGCTTAGAAAAACTCACCCAGAGCACAACTGGAAAATGTTATTTATTCTTCCCTGTTGCCCAGGGAGGCGCAGGGCGTTTTCCATTCCTTGCATCACAGCTAGGGAGGGATGGAACCACTTTAGTTTTCGGTCTGCAGCTCATTAATTAATTAAGGGAAAGCCTTAATTGCTGGAGTGGTGCTAGGCAAGGAAGGCCTGGAGCTTGGCCCAGAGGCTTGGAACGGATACAAAATGAGAGTTTAGGGCACAAAGACCCGAATACATGTAGTCCTCAATTTACGACTGTTCATTTAGTGACCGTCCAAAAGTTACAGTGGTCCTGGAAAAAAAAAAGATTTATAATGGATCCTCACACAACCTTCGCTGCCTCCCCACAATCGTTTGATCACAATTTAGGTGCTTCACAACCAGCAGATATTTAGGACCATTGTGTGATCGCCATTTGTGACCATCCCAGCTGCCTTGTAGTAATAATAATAATAATAATAATAATAATAATGATAATACAAAGACCTACAAATAGAAATAGAAAGACTGTGGCAAAAGCAAGCAAGGGTAGTACCAATAGTAATAGGCTCTTTGGGTGCAATCCCAAAACAACTTGAGCACCACTTGAACACAATTGGCATTGACAAATTCGCTATTAGTCAATTGCAAAAGGCGGCCTTGCTAGGAACTGCTTCCATCCTGCGACGATATCTGTAATACCATCAAACATCCACATCTGCCTATCCCAGGTCCTGGGTAAGGACTCGACAGGTAGACAAAATGCCAAATCCAGTCTGAACATCTGGCTGACTGTGCGATGATCAATAATAATAATAATAATAATTGTCGATAAGAAAGACAAAAAAGTCTGGATAGTGGATGTGGCAGTGCCTGGAGATAGCAGAATAGAAGAGAAAGAACTGGAGAAGATAACAAAATACAAAGACCTACAAATAGAAATAGAAAGACTGTTGCAAAAGCAAGCAAGGGTAGTACCAATAGTCATAGGCTCCTTGGGTGCAATCCCAAAACAACTGGAGCACCACTTGAACACCATTGGCATTGACAAATTCGCTATTAGTCAATTGCAAAAGGCAGCCTTATTAGGAACTGCTTCCATCCTGCGACGATATCTGTAATACCATCAAACATCCACATCTGCCTATCCCAGGTCCTGGGTAAGGACTCGATAGGTAGACAAAATGCCAATCCAGTCTGAACATCTGGCTGACTGTGCGATGATCGATAATAATAATAATAAAGTTGGAAGGGACCTTGGAAGTCATCTAGTCCAACCCCCTTCTCAGGCAGGAAACCCTACACCATTTCAGACAAAGGGCTGTCCAGTCTCTTCTTCCGACAAGTGCAGTCAGTGGGGGAAGCTGGATTCACTTACTGACTGTGTGATTCACTTAACGACTGCAGTGGTTCGCTTAAGAATTGTGGCAAAAAATGGGTCATAAAATTGGGTATGATGCTCTTCTACAGCTGCCTTGCTTACGGTGGAAATTCTGGGCCAGTGGTGGCCGTACGTTGAAGGAACGCTCCTAGTTCCTTGACCAGGTTTCTGGAAGAACCCCCTCATATTTTGGGGTTCCTGAGGAATTTTCCTAGGTAGCTTCTCAGCCACCCTCCATCCTGGCTCATGTCCAGAAAAACCATCTCTTCTTGGTGGCTAAGATGGGTCATCACGGGAGGATCTGAAGGACATTGTCAAACAAGTCAAGCTGGAAGCCACCTGGGTGTGATGCAGACTCCACCATCAGAGTTTCATTTAAGCTGCCATCTTGACTTTTTTGACCTGCTCCGTGGACACCCCTGGGGTCATCTTTACCTTCTGGGGCCCAGCTGAAAGCTACAAATTGTCCCCTTGTCCAAGGACAGCTGCAGTCCAACTGAACATCATGGAGAACCTCAAGGGATGATCTCAATCAACCTTGAAAACATAACCTTATTTTTTTCAAACGCAAACCAACAAACCAACAACACACGGTTTGCTTCAAGGGGACTGTTGATAAACTAATCAATTCCCATTATCCTCACCTTCCTGAAGCTTTTCTTTGGTGCTGATAAGAGGAAAGCTCTCCATTTTGCTGACAGCAAAGAATGAAACCCGGTCTATTTTTTTTTAGGAGAAGCCATCTATCTTTGTTCATTCTTTGCTTCAAGGTGGTTTCGCCAGGTTGACCGTGCTCAGTGGGGCGTACTTGGGACGTGGGCTGGATTGCCCACTCCCATGATCCTCAGCCAAGGTGGCTGGGAGTTTCTAGGGGTGAAATACAGTATCAGATGTTGCATCAAGCAAATGATTTTGGAGGGCTTTGGTAGAATAGAATAGGATAGGATGGGATGGGATGGGATGGGATGGAATGGAATAGAATAGAATAGAATAGAATTAACAGATTATAGAATGGAATAGATTGTAGAATAGAATAGAAAGATTGTAGAATAGAATAGAATAGAATAGAATAGAATAGAATAGAATAGAATAGAATAGAATAGAATAGAATAGAATAGAATAGAATTAACAGATTATAGAATGGAATAGATTGTAGAATAGAATAGAAAGATTGTAGAATAGAATAGAATAGAATAGAATAGAATAGAATAGAATAGAATAGAATAGAATAGAATAGAATAGAAATAACAGATTATAGAATAGAATAGAATAGATTGTAGAATAGAATAGAATAGAATAGAATAGAATGTAGAATAGAATAGAATAGAAATAACAGATTATATAATAGAATAGAACAGAATTAGAATTAGAATAGAATTAATAAAATGGAATAGAATAGAATAGAATAGAATAGAATAGAATAGAATAGAATAGAATAGAATAGAGCTGGAAGGGACCTTGGAGGTCTTCTAGTCCAGCCCCCTGCTCAAAGATGGCCAATATTCTGGAAGACCAGGCCCCCCGGGGAAGGTGGACACAGATGTTCCGCAGAAGTTCTCCTAGGTCAGGGCTTCTCTCCATCCCCAAACTGCCTCCTGCATCTGAGCTTCCTCTTTTTTGCCAGAGGACTCCACCTACATGGAGAGCAAAGAGGACCTGGTTGAGTATGTGTTGACTCAACAAGGCCTGATCTACCAAGGATCGAAGGACTACATTGTCCCCGTCCCATGGAACTTCGGACAGGTGAGCTGTTCTCTTGTCCCTGCCACGGGTGAGGGTATCTGTCTGTGCCACCAGCTCAGGTGGGGTGGGAGAACTTCAGGTTCCTTCTGTCAAACAAGGCCACCTGATAGGGCAACATTTTCTGTCGTGGCCAATCTTTGGGTAGCCTCTCCCCAAGATTTCAAGCCCCCCCCCACATCCTCTTCGCCTTCCAGAAGATCATAAAGACCTGGATTTTTCACTCAGGAACTGGGTTAGGGGGGAAGTGAACACACAAATGTGTGACTGAGGGGACGTGGTGGCGCTGCGGTACGGTATGCGATGTCATTGTGGGTTTTTCTGGGTTTTGTTTATTCTGATTTTGTAAGTGATGTTGGGAGTCAGCTAGGGCTATGGGGAGTAAGAGAGGCAGCCATGTCAGTGATTTAAATCAGTCAGTCAGTATAACGGGCACCTTCTCATCCATCTTAAAGACTGACTGTGTCCTTTTGGTTTCATTCAGCTGAGGAGAGGAAGGTTTTTTTGGGTGGGGAAGGAATGGATGGGGTGCTGGTCTGTCTCCCCACAACCTGTTGCTACTCAGGGGGAGGGTTATTGTGTCTGTCTGTCTGTCTGTCTGTCTGTCTGTCTGTCTGTCTATCTATCTATCTATCTATCTATCTATCTATCTATCTATCTATCTATCTATCTAATCTATCTATCTATCATCTGTCTATCTATCTATCATCTGTCTATCTATCTATGTATCATCTGTCTATCTATATCTATCTATATCTATCTATCTATCTATCATCTATCTACTATCTATCTATCTATCTATCTATCTATCTATCTATCTTTCTATCATCTGTCTATCTATCTATCATCTGTCTATCTATCTATCTATCTGTCTGTCTGTCTGTCTGTCTATCTATCTTATCTATCTATAGATAGATAGTTTTTAAGAAGAGATTGGACAATGATTTGTCTGAAATAGTATAAAGTTTCCTGCCTGAGCATGGGATTGGACTAGATGACCTCCAAAGTTCCTTTCAACTTTATTATTATTGTTATTGTTGTTATTGTTATTATTATCTATCATCTATTATCTATCTATATCTATCCCTCTATGATCTATCTATATCTATCCCTCTATCTCTCTATCTCTATCTAGCTATCTCTCTCCATCCATCATCCATCCATCCATCCATCCATCCATCCATCCATCCATCCATCTATCTATCTATCTATCTATCTATCTATCTATCTATCTATCTGGGGTACATACAGGCATCAAAACACCAAAACAATATATACATATTGTAATAAAAGCAGTTAAAAACAAGAATAAAATAATTAAAACCCGGAATTGAGAAAAGGCGGGGGAGGGGCTTCCAGGGCGCTAACCAGGCCCACAGCTGCAAGCTTCTCTGTGCTCCCCACACAAGGCTGCCGAGCTGTGTTTTCACCCCTTTCCGGGAGACCAGAGCAGTGGGGGCCTGCCTGACTGGGGGGGGGGTGCAATATTCCACAGGGCAGGGGCAACAGCAGAGAAAGCTCCATTCCTGGAATCCCCCCCCCCCCCGTTGGAATTCTTTACCTAACAAGGCCTGCAACCGGCCTGATCGGGTGGGATGGGCTGATGGAATAAAGAGGGGTCGGTAGGCAACCTGGCCCTCTGCTATGGGGGGGCTTTATAGGTCACAACCAACACGTTGAAGTGGATCCACTTCAGCGTAGTTCGCGTAGTTCGCGGAGCAGAGGTGTCGTGTGTGTCCTTCTCTGGGCACCCAAAATTGCTTGCTTGGCTACATTCCGCAGCAGCTGAAGCTTCTAAATATTCTCCAAGGGTAGCCCCATGTAGAGCGCTTTGCAGTAGTCAAGATGGGAGATGACTGGGGCAAATCATGTGAAGCAAGAGAAAAATGATCACCATCACCCCAATTTCATTTCCCTCCAGGAACTGCAGAGTTTAGGATCCCTCCATGAAGGCTCATTCCACAAAACAGATTTATTTATTGAGGGGGGTCCCGGGTGGTCTCCGAGCGGGGGGGGGGTTTCTTGCAGACATTTCATAACCCAAACTAGGCAACATGTTACCCAGATGTTTGGGTCCTGAAACATCTGCAAGAAAACTACCAAACGCAGAGAGCAACAAGGACGCCTCTTGTCAACCCTGAGCTGCTGCTAATATAATAATAATAATAATAATAATAATAATAATAATAATATAGTTGGAAGGGACCTTGGAGGTCATATAGTCCAACCCCCTGCTCAGGCAGGAAACCCTACACCATTTCAGACAAATGGCTGTCCAGTCTCTTCATTATAAATAATAATAAAGTTGGAAGGGACCTTGGAGGTCATCTAGTCCAACCCCCTGCTCAGGCAGGAAACCCTATCCCATTTCAGACAAACCATTGTCCAGTCTCTTCTTTAAAACCTCCAGTGTTGGAGCATTCACCACTTCTGGAGGCAGGCTGTTCCACTGGTTAATTCTCCTCCCTGTTAGGAAATTTCTCCTTAGTTCCAGGTTGCTTCTCTCCTTGGTTAGTTTCCATCTGTTGCTTCTTGTCCTGCCTTCAGGCGCTTTGGAGAAGAGCTTGACTTCTTCTTCTTTGGGGCAGCCCCTGAGATACTGGAAGGCTGCTATCATGTCCCCCCTGGTCCTTCTCTTCATTAGACTAGACAGACCCAATTCCAGCAGCTGTTCCTCATATGTTTTAGCCTCCAGTCCCCTGATCATCTTTGTTGCTCTTCTCTGCACTCTTTCCAGAGTCTCAACATCTTTTTTACATCACGGTGACCAAAACATATCCTCCTTCATTAGATGTCTTTATTTTTAAAAAATTATTGGCCGTCCCACCACAGGGCAACGTGGCTAAAAATACGAAGGCACCACCGCATACCATAACATCCAAACCTATTTTTAAACATTTGCCACTAGGAAAGTAATTTTAAAAAAATATTTGTGTTTCTTTTTTTGGACATGACCGGTGGCATCTTGGCACCAGAGTAACCAAAGCCCAGCCTGTCTGAGATGGTGTAAGTTCTCCTGCTTGAGCGGTGGGCTGGAAGACCTCCAATGTCCCTTCCAGCTCTATTCTATTCTATTATTCCTTGGGGTTTTTTTTAAAGTTCATATTAAAGATGAAATAGACTCAATCTTAACGATGACCTGGGACAGACATAGAATAGAATAGAGTAGAGTAGAGTAGAGTAGAGTAGAGTGGAGTAGAGTGGAGTAGAGTAGAGTAGAGTAGAGTAGAGTAGAGTAGAATAAAGTAGAGTAGAGTAGAATTACAAAATAGAATAGAATAGAGTAGAGTAGAGCAGAGCAGAATATAGTAAAATAGAATAGAATTACAGAATAGAATAGAGTAGAGTAGAGTAGAGTAGAGTAAAGTAGAGTAGAACAGAGCAGAATAGAGTAGAATTACAGAATAGAATAGAATAGGATAGAGTAGAACAGAACAGAATAGAATAGAAAATATGGAATATGGAATAGAATAGAATAGAATAGAATTATGGGATAGAATATGGAATATGGAATATGGAATAGAATAGAATAGAATAGAATAGAATAGAATAGAATAGAATAGAATAGAATAGAATAGAATAGAACAGAATAGTAGAATGGTGTCACCAATTCTTGCTTGCAGGCAAAGGGTATGTTTCTTGCAGATCTTCCAGTGCCCCATTGTTGCTACTTTGTGGTGCCATTGTATGTAGTCAGACTGGGTGATCTTCTTGCAGCTGCTCTCCAGGTGGTCCACCTTTGTTTGCATTCTTTTCAGAGGCAGCACTTGCTGTTTGTTGCTGTCTTCTCAATTCTGGCTTTGTATACCTTTGTTCTTACAGCTTGGTCTTGCGTAGCCAGAATTAACCTCTCTGTCTCTTCAACTGTCCTGCTCTTAGCCATTGCCAGGTCTTGTTATTATCTGCTTTATCTGTTACTTTTTTTGTAATGTATTGGCTATATATTGCTTTGTCTTCCCACGCCTCCTTTCTCTTCTTCATTTGATCGCTCATGTAGGCCAGTTTGGTCTCTCCAGTAGTCAGTAAGCCTTCCTGATATACTAATTTCAGTGCATCTTCATCATTGTTCTTTAGATATTCTTCCAAAGCCATTTTTTCTTCTTCAACCATCTGATGTACTTGTAGCATTCCACGCCCACCTATTTGCCTTGGTAGATAAAGTCTATCAATGTCACTGCGAAGGATGAAGGATGATTGATTCATTGTCATTATTTTTCTGCTTTTCCTATCCGTTGCTTTTAGTCCTGTTTGAGTCCAGGCCACTATTCCAGCTGTGTATCTAATGAGTCGAATTTTCTAAGTATTAATTGCCTTGATGGTGTTTCCTCCACTGAGTTTGGACTTTAAGAGCTTCTTCACTCTCTTGATATATTCAGTTCTTAGTTCTTTCTTGACTTCCGTGTGCTTGATGTTGTCAGCTTGAAGGATGCCCAGGTACTATGATCATTTCATCCAGACGAGACCCTTGATGTTACTTCCGCAGGGCGTCTTTGGTTCCTTCGATTTTCACTATTTTTCCCTGATGATTTTAAGCATGGCGCATTTGTCCAGTCCAAACTCCATTGCAATATCTTGGCTGTGTCTGTGCATAGTGTTGAGCAGCGATTCCGTTGGAGGCGGGGGTTTTCCATACAGCTTCAGATCGTCCGTGTGTAAAGGAGGTGGGACAGCCTGGCAGATGTTTCTGATGTTAGGTGCCAAATGTGGAGAATGAATGCAGGACTGTAGAGGCTTTGTGGCTGAGGATTCCTGCTCAAAGAGAAATTGAATCAAGGGTGTTCGCTGAGCACGGCCAAGGGCGTCCAGATTGATTGATTTGGTTTTGTTTGATGGGATGGGATTTAATTTGATTTTTATAGCTGCCCATGTCAGCAAACGACTCTGGGCGGTTCACAATTCAAAAACGCAATTAAAATCTTCAAATCATTTGAAAACAATAAAAACCATTAAAATGTTTAAAAAAATTAAAATGTCTGATCTGAGTACCTACAAAGCGAGAGGCACATAGATACATGTCTCATTTGAGTACGTACAAAGCCAAACGATGACCATGATCAACACTCCATGATGTCATATGCAATGCGCATAACAAAATTTGGACTGTTGCCCCAATCTTGACCTCCATCTTGACTTTTTTGACCATACCCTCCACAACACGGAGTTGAATCATGCCTAGAACGGTCCCTTTGCTCAGGAACCATAGCCTTGGCTTGATAGCCGCGTCATCTTCTCTGCCACTCATTCCTGGAGATATGAATTTTTCTCTCCTCATCTTCCCATCCGTCTTTCCTAGAAGCTTCCCAGGCCCTCAGACTGGCAAATAAACCAGGGCATCCTGGTTTGAGCATGGCCAAAGCTGTCCCTGATGAACTTCTGGGTTTGACCCATGGCGACTGTAGAATTCTGGGAGTTGAAGTCCACACATAGTGGCTGAGGGATTGTGCAGTTGGAGTCCACATGTGGTGGCTGAGGGATTCTGGGAGTTTCCCAGGTCAAGAGCATAGAATAATAGAGTTGGAAGGGACCTCACAGGTCATCTAGTCCAACCCCCTGCTCAGGCAGGAAACCCTATACCGTTTCGGACAAATGGCCGTCCAGTCTCTTCTTAAAAACTCCCAGTGATGGAGCACCCACAACTTCTGAAGGCAAATCCTTCCATATGTTAATTGCCCTCATTGTTAGGAAGTTTCTCCTTAGTTCTAGGTTGCTTCTCTCCTTGGTTGGTTTCCATCCATTGTTTCATGGCGGCTGAGGGATTCTGGGAGTTGAAAACCATATATGGAGGCTGAGGAATTCTGGGAGTTGAAGTCCATACATGGCAGCTGAGGGAATCTGGGAGTTGAAGTCCAAAATGGGTGGCTGAGGGATTCTGGGGGTTGAAGTCCATACATGGTGACTGAGGAATTCTGGGAGTTGAAGTCCATACATGGCGGCTGAGGGAATCTGGGAGTTGGTCCAAAATGGGTGGCTGAGGGATTCTGGGGGTTGAAGTCCACACTTGGAGGCTGAGGGATTCTGGGAGTTGAAGTCCACACCTGATGTGATGGACTATAATTCAGTGGATCACAAGAGGGACAGAGGCATCGCAGAGGAGTAAGAGGCAACCCAGCCTGGATATCCCGTGGGAGTGAAAGAGGGTGAAGACAGCCCCTCCTGAATAGTTCCCAGGGTGTATTATAGATGCAGAGAGTCAAATCTTTCATCTGACAAAGATTCTTCCTATAGGTGTGAAACAATAAAGAAATCAGATGGGAAGGATTACAGCTTGTCATTCTTGGTTTAGGGCTTGACACCTGCCCAGATATCTTATCTTCTGTTGGAACAAAAGCAGAGTATTTTTTTCCCCACTTGTTGTGTACCTTGGCAAGAGACTCCTGCATAGATTTGGTGTGCCTAACCTCACAGTCAAACCCGAGCTTCTTTCCAGCCCATATTTTAAAGGCCCCTAAAATGATTCTCCAAGTTCTGGAAAACCACCCGTAAATCCAACGCAGTCAGAAGATATAAACTGCATTTCACTTTGTCCTTCCTCTCAGCTTCCCCAGAGTATCTGGGTGGGAGGAGGGGGTGAAATTCAGGACCTGTTATCCATCGTCCATCAGCGTCTTCAAAACTTGCCCCCTCCCCAAATGAGGGCAGCGTGGCTTGCTGTCCCCCACCCCACCTCAGAGGGAGATCAAAACGGCCGTTACAAAATGTTCTGTCCCAAGAAAGAGACGTGCTGGCCTCACCGTGAAATTCCTCTTGCGAAAAGGTACATAAACGAAAAAGAGCATTTGCACGTCCTGGCCAAGGAGGGGAAGAAGGAAGAGATTCATAACCAGGGTTTATTGCGAGTCTGTGGTTTGCAGCAGGAAGTTGAGATGCTCTTGGAGACATTTGGCTCTCGGCCCTGGTTTTCTGGAACGGCCGGCCGGTCAGTCAAAACAAGACCCATTCCTAAAAACCTGCCTATAATCTGCATCTAAATCCCCCTCTTAAATTTCATCCTCAGCTAGTAAAAAGGCCTTTCATGGCCACAGATAATCCTACACTTGGCTGTTTGTTTACTTTTTCATTCACTTGGGTGACCTTGTTGGAAGTGAAAATGCTGAGGAGAGGAGGGAGGGGAGAGGGAGAGGGAGGAGGAGGAGGAGGAGAAGGAGAAGAGGAGGAGGAGGAAGAGGGGGAGAGGGAGGAAGAGATGGAGAAGGGAGGAGGAGAAAGGAGTGAGGAGAAGGAGAAGGAGGAGAAGAAAGAGGAGGAGAAGAGGAGGAGGAAGGGGGAGAGGGAGGAAGAGATGGAGAAAGGAGGAGGAGTGAGGAGGAGGAGGAGAAGAAAGAGGAGGAGAAGAAGAGGAGGAGGAAGAGGGAGAGGGAGGAAGAGATGGAGAAGGGAGGAGGAGAAGGAGGAGAAGAAAGAGGAGGAGGAAGAGGAGGGGGAAGAGGAGGGGGAGAGGGAAGAAGAGACGGAGAATGGAGGAGGAGTGAGGAAGAGCAGGAGGAGGGAGGGAGGAAGAGGGAGGAAGAGGAGGAGGAGAAGGGAGGAGGAGGAGGAGGGAGAGAGGAAGTGGGATAGGGGGAGGAGGAGGAGGAGGAGGAGGAGGAGGAGGAGAGGATTGGCAAAGACAGGATGGATTCTGACTCACCAGGCAATTGGATGTCCCAAAGGGGCTTTTTTCAAAAGGCCACTGGACTTTCTTGTTTTTCTTTGAAGACATTTCACTTCTCATCCCAGAAGCTTCTTCAGCTCTGATGAGAAGCGAAACAGCCCAGTTGCCTCTTGAAACAGCACCCTTGGGAGAACCTCACTGAGGACTGAGAATCTCCCTAGGCAGGGAACTGGATGTGAAAGCCTTGAACTCACTTAAGGGCAGAAAATTCCCACTCAACACTCACATCTGTTTGCATTTGCCCCACAAAACCTACACAAATATGTGTTTCCTGAAGGAGGAGTCTCCCTGTAATGCCCTAATCACGCTGGTGGGAAATTGACTCTTCTGTGGAGGAAACAGAGGCTGGAAGCCATCTTGGCCATTCTTTTTCAACTCAGCCACTTGAAGCTGGGCGGACTTCAACTCCCAGAATCCCCCAGCCAGATCCACATTTCTCAACTTTGGCCACTTGGGTGGACTTCAACTCCCAGAATCCCCCAGCCAGATCCATGTTTCTCAACTTTGGCCACTTGGGTGGACTTCAACTCCCAGAATTCCCCAGCCAGATCCATGTTTCTCAACTTTGGCCACTTGGGTGGACTTCAACTCCCAGAATTCCCCAGCCAGATCCATGTTTCTCAACTTTGGCCACTTGGGTGGACTTCAACTCCCAGAATTCCCCAGCCAGATCCATGTTTCTCAACTTTGGCCACTTGGGTGGACTTCAACTCCCAGAATTCCCCAGCCAGATCCATGTGTCTCAACCTCGGCCACTTGAAGCTGGGCGGACTTCAACTCCCAGAATTCCCCAGCCAGATCCATGTTTCTCAATTTTGGCCACTTGGGTGGACTTCAACTCCCAGAATTCCCCAGCCAGATCCACGTTTCTCAACTTTGGCCACTTGGGTGGACTTCAACTCCCAGAATTCCCCAGCCAGATCCATGTTTCTCAACCTCGGCCACTTGAAGCTGGGTGGACTTCAACTCCCAGAATTCCCCAGCCAGATCCATGTTTCTCAACTTTGGCCACTTGGGTGGACTTCAACTCCCAGAATTCCCCAGCCAGATCCATGTGTCTCAACCTCGGCCACTTGAAGCTGGGTGGACTTCAATTCCCAGAATTCCCCAGCCAGCCTGCTCGCCTCCTTTTCCTCCCTACCCCCAAAGGAGATCAAAGTTCAGTTCCCAAAGGACCTCATCTAGTATCTGAGGACCTGCCAGGAGGAACGTTGAGGTCCTGTTTGAGCCCTGATCAAGATCTTCTCCAGGCCTTCAGAAGCAGTTTTGGTTCTTCTCCTCCACCCCAAAACACCTCAAAAACTCTGCCACCCCAAAAGCGGATATGTCAAGAGCTCCCGTACCCCAAGGCAAACTTGGTCTGCACGAGGAATCCATCTTTTCTGCAGGAGATCCACTTAGCTCTACGTTATCCTTTAGCTGTGGGGGACAGAAGACAGGTGGATCCATAGTTTTCTTTTCTGACAAAAGAGAACTTGACTTTGTGCCAGAGAGAACTTAGGGAAGAGCAGAAGAGCTGGTCTAAAACTGGATCAGGCCAATTGGATCCATCGGATCGAAAAAAACCTAATTTTCATTCCTACAATAAAAGAATAAATAGGAGTTAGATCAGAGGTCTTCAAACTTGACCCTTTGATGACTTGTGGACTTCAACTCCCAGAACTCCTCAGCCAGGCTCCATTTTGTTTGTTAGATTTAAGACAGGGGTCTTCAAACTTGGCCCTTTGATGACTAGTGAACATCAACTCCCAGAATCCCTCAGCCAGGCACGTGTGCCTGGCTGAGGAATTCTGGGAGTTGAAGTCCACCAGTCATCAAAGAGCCAAGTTTGAAGACCCCTGAGTTAGATGGTACAGTTTGGGCACTCGGTCTCTAAAAGGTTCACCATCATTGCCCTACACCGTTTCAGACAAACGGTGGTCCACTCTCTTCTTTAAAACCTCCACAACTTCTGGAGACTCCATAACTTCCATCAATTGATCGTTCTATCAGGAAAGCCCTCCTTCGTTCCAGGTTGCTTCTCTCCTTGAGTAGCTTCCATCCGTTGCTTCTTGTCCTGCCTTCAGGCACTTTGGAGAAGAGCTTGACTCCCTCTTCTTTGGGGAAGCCCCTGAGAGATTGGAACGCTGCTATCATGCCCCCCTCGTCCTTCTCTTCATTAAATTAGACGTACTCAATTCCTGCACTCACAACTTCTGGTGGCAAGTTGTTCCACTGATTAATTGTTCTCACTGTCAGGAAGTTTCTCCTTCGTTCCAGGTTGCTTCTCTCCTTGAGTAGCTTCCATCCGTTGCTTCTTGTCCTGCCTTCAGGCACTTTGGAGAACAGCTTGACTCCCTCTTCTTTGGGGAAGTCCCTCAACTATTGGAAGACCGCTATAATCCACAGGGCTCCATCCTGGACCCTGGGCCGTTCAATACTTTTTTTGGAAGGACTTTGACGGGACGGAGGAGACACTAAATCTGCAGATGACTAACCCTTCTTGAAGGTTCAAATTACGAGACAGACTTAAGGCTGACCTGAAACACACCCAAGGAAAGGCAAGGCCTGCTTCCAGAGAGAGAGAAATGCAAAGCATGAGTCTAGGATGGGAATACATGACTTGGCAGCCGGACGTGGGAAAGGGATTGGGTGTCCTTCTGAATCAGGGGCTGAAGCTGAGCCAGCTCTGGGATGCAGCTGCTAAAAAGGCCAGCACTATTTTTAGACGTATCCGCAAGAGCGTAAAGTCCACCACATGAGAAGTCGTGGCCCTTCTCTGCTTTATTGGGTTTGACTTGACTTGACTTTCCTCTTCTGCTTTATTCTCATAGAAACATAGAATTGTAGCTATGGAAGGAACCTTAGAGGTCTTCTAGTCCATCCCCCCCAACCAAGGCAGGAGGTTTTATGCCACCCTGGAGAAATGTTATCCAATCTTTTCTTGAAAACCTATTTCATTTCATTTAGTTTATATTTTATATTTTATACTTTACTTTACTTTACTTTACTTTACTTTACCTTACCTTACTTTACTTTACCTTACCTTACTTTACTTCACTTTACCTTACTTTATTTTACTTTACCTTACTTTACTTTACTTCACTTTACCTTACTTTACTTCACTTTACCTTACCTTACTTCACTTTACCTTATCTTACTTCACTTTACCTTACTTTACTTCACTTTACCTTACTTTACTTTACCTTACCTTACTTTACTTTACTTTACTTCACTTTACCTTACCTTATTTTACTTTACCTTACCTTACTTTACTTCACTTTACCTTACTTTACTTTACCTTACCTTACTTTACTTTACTTCACTTTACCTTACCTTACTTTACTTTACCTTACCTTACTTCACTTTACCTTACTTTACAGCCCCCACTGCCACATCACTTGCATCTGCCTGTATTACGAAGGGCTTGTCCATGTCTGGGTGCCTTAGTACTGGTTCGGCAGAAAAAAGTCTCTTTAGTCTCTCAAACGCTGCTTGGCACTCCATTGTCCATGTTAGTGGCTGGCTAGGTTTTACTGAGGATGTTCCCTTCGTTTTTAGTAAGTTAGTGAGGGGCAAGGCTATCTGTGCAAATGAGGGGATGAATTGGCGGTAAAAATTTGCAAAGCCCAGGAAACTTTGTAGTTGCTTTCTTGTGCGGGGTGGTGCCCAATTTAGTACTGCTTTGACCTTCTCCGGGTCCATTTCAATGCCCTGTGGGGATATGCGATAGCCTAGGTAGTCTATCCTTTCCTGGTGGAATTCGCATTTTGAGAGTTTGGCATATAGGTGGGCGGCTCGCAGCTTCTTTAAAACCGCTCTAACAAGTTTGACGTGTTCTTCTTTTGTTTCGGTAAAGGTAAGAATGTCGTCCAAGTAAACAAGGACCCCCTTAAACAGGTGCTCCCTTAGAACGTCATTGATTAATTGCATAAAGACTGCAGGGCCCCCTTGTAATCCAAATGGCAAGACTTTGAATTGATAGCACCCCATGGGGCAGTTAAATGCAGTCTTCCATTCGTCCCCTTCCTTAATTCTCACGCGATAGTAAGCTTCCCTTAGGTCTAGTTTAGAAAAAATTTTCCCTTTCGATAGGTGTGACAGCATGTCTTTCATGAGGGGCAGCGGGTATAGGTTGCTTTCACTGATTGTATTCAGGGCCCTATAATCCACGCATAAACGTAAAGAGCCATCCTTCTTCTCTCTAAAAAGGACCGGGGCAGCCACTTTAGGCTTGGCTGGCTCAATGAAACCTCTCTCTAGGTTTTTTTTTATAAATCTTTCCATTTCCTCCTTCTCCTTTGGGCTCATGGAGTATAATCTGGGCTTCGGGAGTTTTGCCCCAGGCTTGAATTCAATGGTACAGTCTGTGGGTCGGTGGGGGGGAAGCTCATTCGCCCTCTCCTCACTGAAGACTTCAGCAAGGTCCCTATATTCCTCTGGTATTTCTGTTAATCTTTTTTCCTCTCCTATGGATGCTTTTTCTATTCTTGATTCTGGTAGCCTCCCTTGGGGTTTTAAGTCCATAGGGTCCCCCTTCGGGAATTTGATTTCTGTCGTCCTCCAATTTACCCAGGGGTTCCATTTTTTCAACCATTCCATCCCTAGAATCATTGGGCATTCCATACCTGGGGTCACCACAAACGTTAAGTCCTCTTCATGGTTGCCCAGGGAGAGTGTATTGGTAGAGTGGCTAGGGTAGCTGGCACCCCCCCTGCTATGGATCCATCTAGCTGGCCAAATGAGATTGGTTGTTCCAGTCTCCTGGATGGGATGCCCAGATTCCCCACTAGTGTTGGGCTAATGAGGCAGCGGGTGCAGCCAGAGTCTATTAAGGCTTTCACCTTCACAGCTTCGGGCATGGGGGGGATTAATATAGTCACTGTTTGAAGATGGGTGTGATGCATCCACTTACCAGGGGTTCGCCCTCCGAGCTGTCATCTGAGGCATCCACCGGCCCTGTGGTGTAGGCTGGAGTCCTTTCCCCTTGGTGAGCAGAGGTGGGGGTTTCTGCAATTTCCATCATTCTCATGGCTGTTTCTTTTGGCTTAGCTGAATACTTTCCGGGTTTGTTGATTGGGAATCTGTCTGGGTTGTGCTGGGGGGCCTTTGAGCGGCATTCTATAGCTCGATGCCCTTCTCTTCCGCACTTGAAACACCCCATTTGCTTCTTGGCTGTATCCGATGATTTCACCGGTTGGTGTGTCAGCTCAGGCGGGGGGGCGGCTCCATTGTTTTCCTCGGCGGTGCCTCTTCAATATGTCGATCTCTGCTTCCTCTGCCAAGACGTACCATTCCTCAAGTCGATGTGGGTCCCCTCGGGGCAGGCAAGCATCATATAGATAATAGTTTAGTCCGTCTTTGAAATGGCCAAGGAGGATGTCTTCTGGCCAATTCAGTTTGCTGGCAATGGCCCGCAATTCTTGTGTATACTCAGCCACTGGGCGTTTGCCTTGCCTCATCGTTGTTATTCTTTCACGGGCTTTGCGATCAGCCAGGGGGTCTTCAAATCGTCTTCTCAAAGAGGACATGAACCGGTTGAAGTTACTGAGTTCTGGGGCATTGGAGTCATGCAAGTTCACTACCCAATCCGCAGCTGGTCCATCCAGGGCAGATTGCACGATCCGGATGCGGGCTTTGTCGCTGGGAATGTCCTGCCCATATTCCTCCATGTAGCTGAGTACTTGGGTTAGGAAAAACCCCAAGCGTGTTGGCTCCCCTTTGAATTTCACCTCCAATGGTGGACGTCTTGGAATGGATCGGTGCCTCCGTTGTGGGTGGTAGTGTCTTCCGTCCAGAGTGCCATCTGTGGTCCGGTAGGGGGTGGGGGCTCCTGGATCAGTAGATGTCCCTGGGGTTGCAGGTTCCACGTCCCCCTCGGTGTCTCTCCCTTTGTGGCTCCAGGAACTGGGGCGGCCGTAGGGCTCAGTATTCTCCTCTCCTAGGGAGCTGAGAATTCTCTTCATCAGGTCAATAGCTTTCTCTAGGATCCAGTCTGAGTACGGTACCCAGCTTCCTCCCTCTTCACTTGCGTGCAGGGATTTCTCCATCTCCTGCTTCCATTCTGGTTGCTTGGTCCCCGTCTCAGGGTCACCTTTCTTGATTCCTTTCTCCACTCACTTTTCTTTCCAACGTTCATCGACCAGCGAGGCTTGTGGTCCTGTGTCTCCACCACTTCTTCTCCTGAGGAATCTGGCCTCTCGGATCCCAACATCTGGCAAGGTTCCAACTGGGTCAGCGGCTCTCTTTCCAGGGAGTTTTCCCCCTCTCTTTCTCCATTGTCTGACATGGTAAATTTTTGCAAAATCCCCCGGCAAGGGTCTCCCTTCCAGGTGGATTAATTTTGCAAGTCCTGTCTAATGTAAGGACCCACCCCACTTTGCATCTTAAGAAGACAGAACTCTTGGAATAATTCTTCCAACAGGAATCCTTTATTAAGAGAAAATGGTTGCAGGCATGCTAGACAGGACTTGGGGTTCAAGCTCTTCCATTCAAGGTTTTAAGGGGTTCCCCAGTAGTCCCACCCAATCAACCCCCCTTCCAGTGATAGTTTCAAGTATCACAATTCCACCCCCTTTCTTCTTTCTTCCGTCTGCATGGGGACTTCAGATAACTACATGAAAGGCAACTACCCTCCTTTGGTATGTTAACGCTTTGAGGTTACAATAAACACACATTCAGCATTCAGCTCTTTGAAGTGTAAAGAAGGAAGTGAGGGCCATAAAGCCCCTTTGTTCTCCCCCTTCTCTCCCTCTTATGGCAGAATCCAGAGAAGGCAGAATTGGGAGTTTCTATATTTGATAATTAAAGATGAAATATAATTGGATTCTGACACTTACCTTACTTTACTTCACTTTACCTTACCTTGGCTGGATGGAGTCACTGAAGCAGTAGGTGTGAATTTAAATGGACTCCAGAAGATGGTAGAGGACAGGAAGACCTGGAGGAACATTGTCCATGGGGTCGCGACGGGTCGGACACGACTTCGCAATTAACAACAACAACCTTACCTTACCTTACTTTACTTCACTTTACCTTACTTTACTTTACCTTACCTTACTTTACTTCACTTTACCTTACCTTACTTTACCTTACTTTACCTTACTTCACCTTACCTTACCTTACTTTACTTTTTATTGTATTATGTTGTTATGTTATGTTATGTTATACTATGTTGTTATTTTTACCCTGCCTTCGTTCAGGGCTGTTTTTGTGGCATTGTTTCTATTTGGCCAACCTCCATAGGACTTGGAGCTATTTGGATACCCGTTTTAAAAAAAAAAAACAGGTGGAGCTTTGATAAATAGCATTCTCTCAGCCCCCGTCTTGGAACATAGAATCTGGAAGGGACCTTGGAGGTCTTTTAATAGAATAGAGCTGGAAGGGACCTTGGAGGTCTTCTAGTCCAGCCCCTGCTCAAGCAGGAGAACCTACACCATCTCAGACAAGTGACTCTCTAGCCTCTTCTTAAAAACCTCCAGGGATGGAGCGCCCACGATTTCTGGGGCTGAGCTACCTTCTATCTAGTCCGCCCCCTTTCCAAGGCAGGAGTCTCATACCATCCCAGTCCAAAGGGGGTCCAGTCTATTTCTGAAAACCTCTATAATGATGGAGCACCCACCGTATCTTGACTTTCTTGACCAAGTCTGGGGACACCCTTGATCTTGCATCAAAAAGGCCTGGTGTTGCAGTGGTTTGGGGGCAGGATTGGAGGCAAAAACTCTACCCACAGCCGGGAGTTTGATCCTAACTGGTTCAACATGGACTCAGCCTTCCGTCCTTCTAAAGTCAGTAAAATGAAGGCTCAGGTTGTTTGGGGGGGGGGCAAGAAGCTGACTCCGTAAACTGCTTAGAAGGGATTGTAAAGCACTGTGAAGCAGTAATAATAATAATAATAATAATAATAATAATAATAATAATAATAATAATAATAATAATAAAGTTGGAAGGGACCTTGGAGGTCATCTAGTCCAACCCCCTGCTCAGGCAGGAAACCCTATGCCATTTCAGACAAATGGCTGTCCAGTCTCTTCTTAAAAACCTCCAGTGTTGGAGCATTCACAGCTTCTGGAGGCAGGTGGTTCCACTGGTTAATTGTTCTAACTGTCAGGAAGTTTCTCCTTAGTTCTAGGTTGCTTCTCTCCTTGATGAGTTTCTATCCGTTGCTTCTCGTCCTGCCTTCAGGCGCTTTGGAGAATAGCTTATCACCGCTAGTATATGGAAAATAGTATATCAGCGCTATTGCCATTGCAGTATTTTCCTTCCTTCCTTTCTTTCTCCCTCTCTTTCTTTCTTTCTTTCTTTATTTATTTATTTATTTTTCTTCCTCCCTCGCTCCCTCCCTTTTTCTTTCTTTCTTTCCTTTCTTTCTTTCTTTCTTTCCTTCTTTCTTTCCTTCTTCCTTTCTTTTCTTCCTCCCTCTCTCCCTCCCTCCCTCCCTTTTTCTTTCTTTCTTTCCTTCTTTCTTTCCTTCTTTCCTTCCTTCCTTTCTTCCTCCCTTTCTTTCTTTCTTTCTTTCTTTCCTTCCTTCCTTCTTTCCCTCTTTCTTTCTTTCCATTCTTTGATATAGTTGCTCATTTTTGGTGGTGGCACAGTGGTGCTTCGGTAGTCAGAAATGCAGTATTTCAGGCTAACTCACTGCCCACAGCCTGGAGTTCAATCAGGGTGGGGCTCAAGGTTGACTCAGCCTTCCATCTTTCCAAGGTGGGTAAAATGAGGACCCAGATTGTTGGAGGGGGGGGGGGACAAGAGGCTGACTCCATAAACCGTTTAGAGAGGGCGGCAAAGCACTAGGAAGCAGTATATAGAGTAAGCGCTACTGCTATTGCACACTTCCCTTGTGGAGAGGTACGTGGGGTGTGCCAAGATCTCCAGTGGCGCCCACGGAGCTGGCATCTCCTGCCCTCCTCAGCCTCCCGCAGTCTGGGGTGCAGAAAATGCCTCTGTTCCTGGCAACGTTTTGGGTTTTTTTTGGCCAGGACAAGATTTTCAGATCAATTTGGGTGGGTCCTCCAGGTAAGTTCCAGGTGACCGAGAACAAAAGGCATCTTGTTGCTGCTAATTGTGTGTGAATCGCTAAATACTTTTCGAGTTCCATCCTGCTCCTTCCGGAGACCACACAAAACCCTCTCTGTGCGCTGACGGGAAAACACAGGAACATCTGTCATCCCGGCCACACGAAGGGCTTAGAAAGAAATGTTGTATATTTTAGGTGATTGAGTTGCACGCCTGGCTGCCTTCGCTCTGAGCCCTGTTTAGAAAAGCAGAGAATTAAAAAAAAGGGAGGGAGGGAGGGAGAGAGGGAGAGAGAGAGAGAGAGAGAGAGAGAGAGAGAGAGAGGATGGCTTGATAGACAGACAGATACGAATCCCAGTTACAAAGCTGAGGCAAGCAGAATAACAGGATTGGAAGGGACCTTGGAGATCTTCTAGTCCAACCCCCTGCTCAAGCAGGAAACTCTATTCAATTCCGGGCAACTGACTGTCCAGTCTCTTCTTAAACGCCTCCAGTGGTGGAGCATACAACTTAATAATAATAATAATAGAGTTGGAAGGGACTTTGGAGGTCATGTAGTCCAACCGCCTGCTCAGGCAGGAAACCCTGTCCCATTTCAGACAAATGGCTGTCCAGTCTCTTCTTAAAAACTTCCAGTGTTGGAGCATTCACCGCTTCTGGAGGCAGGTTGTTCCACTGGTGAATTGTTCTCCCTGTCAGGAAGTTTCTCCTTAGTTCTAGGTTGCTTCTCTCCTTGGTTAGTTTCTATCTGTTGCTTCTTGTCCTGCCTTTAGGTGCTTTGGAGAAGAGCTTGACTGCCTCTTCTTTGGGGCAGTCCCTGAGATACTGGAACACTGCTATCTTGTCCCCCCTTGTCCTTCTCTTCATTAAACTAGACATACTCAATTCCAGCAACCATATGTCTTAGCCTCCAGTCCCCTAATCATCTTTGTTGCTCTTCTCTGCACTTTTTCCAGAGTCTCAACATCTTTTTTTACATCGTGGTGACCAAAACTGGATGCAGTATTCCAGATGTGGCCTTACCAAGGCCTTGTAAAGTGGCATTAACTCTTCACGTAATCTTTATTCCATTCCTCTGTTAATGTGGCCTAGAACTGGGTTGGATTTTTTGGCAGCTGCAGCACACGGCTGGCTCATGTTTAAGTTATTAAATAAATATGACATTAAGCAGACAAGGCAGTTCCCTAAAATATCCTGGCTGTGGCCTTCTGCTCCCAAATTCTCAACCTGGGTCATGCTGAATGGGCAGCTATAGGAAGTGAGGTTGATGCTGCTGGGGGTAGGACCCAGGCTAGGGGAGGTGTAGACATGGGTCAAGACCCTGAATTAGAAAAAAATCTTTGTAGCTCAGGATTGAACTGTGAGGTCCTTGGTGCTCTTTGAGTTTGGATGTTTTCTTGCAGATGTTTCATGACCCAACTAGGGAACATCATCAGTGCTAGATGGAGTGGGGTTTGTGGAGAGGAGGAGGTGGTGGTGGTGGTGGTGGTGGAGGAGGAGGAGGAGGAGGAGGAGTGGGATTCCTTGGTGCTCTCTGAGCTTGGTTGTTTTCTTGCAGACATTTCATGACCCAACTAGGGAACAGCCTCAGTGGTAGAAGGGAGTATGGCTTGCTCTCTGTTTACACACACATGGCTTGCCCGGTCAGTGTTGATGGGGCTGTTGTCTTTTTCTTCTTGTTGCTTCCTTGATTGCTTCTTTGTTTGAGTTGGTAATTCCTGGTTTCTTTCCTGCTTAGCTGTTGGTCTAACATTGGTGGTTTATATCTGACACATGTCATTTGCCACCCATCTTTGAGCAGCTTTAACGTTGAAAGCTATAAAAACACAATACATAAATATTTCTAAAAACAATAAAATAGAATTACAATCGACAGTAGAATTGTAGTGAAGAAACAGGGAGGCAGAAAGCAGGATGTGCAGGGGGTGGTGGTGAAAACAGGTCAGGACTTGTCACTGCCTGAAGGAGATCCGTGGTGGGCAGGCCACCTTCTGGTGCCCAAGCTTCTGAGGGGTCTCCAGGTGCTGGACATCCCCCACCAGAAGGAGGCAGAGAGGGTGGATGGCCATGTTCCTCCTTCTTCTGTGGCTCTTTAGGGTCCAACCCATGGAGCAAGGACTCCGTTGATGCGTTCGTGACCAGCTGGGAACCAAGAAACCACCAGATGTTTGTGTTGAAGGCCACCAGCTCCATCTCCATTCTCTCACCTCCTTTCTTCCCCAAAATAGTTTGAAGAGGACATTTTGGACATCAGCTTGGAGCTGCTGGACAACAACCCCAAGTTCCTCCTTAATCAAGACAAGGACTGTGCTCGACGCAACAGCCCCGTCTACATCAGCAGGGTGGTGAGCGCCATGGTAAGACCACGGACCTTTGACCTGCACTCAAGGAAAGGACAGGATGGGTTTCTGGGCCAGGGTTGACTAGCCCTTCCTTGACAGAGGAGACCAGACTCCAAAGGATCCCCACCTTCTCTGATCTGGCTGAGTTCCTCAAGCAAGGTTTAAAGTTGATCCAAGGTCTAACAAGATGGACCTACACCAGGGGTAGACAACCTTGGCTCTTTTATGACTGGTGGACTTCAACTCCCAGAATTCCTGAGCCAGCATGGCTCACCTTGGAAACCTCTTCCTTTCCCCTCAGCATGGCTGGCTCAGGAATTCTGGGAGTTGAAGTCCACCAGTCATGAGGGGGCCATAGTTCCCCCATGCTGGCTCAGGAATGCTGGGAGTTGAAGTCCACCAGTCATGAGGGGGCCATAGTTCCCCCATGCTGGCTCAGGAATTCTGGGAGTTGAAGTCCACAGAGTCATGAGGGGGCCATAGTTCCCCCATGCTGGCTCAGGAATTCTGGGAGTTGAAGTCCACCAGTCATAAAAGAGCCAATTTTGCCTGCCCCTGACCTACACAAAACAATTTTGTAAACTTTGTTTTGTGGCAAACTTGTGCTGAGGGATCCTTGGTGCTCTCTGAGCTGAGTTGCTTTCTTGCAGACATTTCATGACCAAACTACGTAACATCATCAGTGCTGGAAGGGAGTGGGGTTTGTGGGGGGGGGAGGAGGAGGAGGTATACAATGTGGTCCTTGATGCTGCCTGAGCTTGATTGCTTTCCTGCAGACATTTCATGACCAAACTAGGTAACGAAGGGAACGAGCTTTGCTCTCAATTTACCCCACTCCCTGCTGGAACTGATGATGTTACCTAGTTTGGTAACGAAAC
This sequence comes from Crotalus tigris, assembly GCF_016545835.1. Classification (NCBI taxonomy): domain Eukaryota; kingdom Metazoa; phylum Chordata; class Lepidosauria; order Squamata; family Viperidae; genus Crotalus; species Crotalus tigris. Next base: position 293,350 of record NW_024098147.1, on the reverse strand, counting down.
GTCTGCAAGAAAACATCTAAGCTCAGAGAACCGCAAGGACCCCTCCGTTCAACCCTGAGTTACCCCTATTCTTCTTTCTCGACTGAAGCTTGTGTTATCTCATACGGAGGCGTTGCTTTCTTGGCTGCAGGTCAACTGCAACGACGACAAAGGCATCCTCTTTGGACGCTGGGACAACCGCTACGATGACGGGGTCAGCCCCATGACCTGGAGTGGCAGCGTGGACATCCTTCGGAGGTGGCAGAAGTACGGATGCCAACCGGTTCGGTACGGGCAATGCTGGGTCTTTGCCGCGGTGGCCTGCACAGGTGAGAATCCATAACAGGTCAAGATGCTGTCCAGGTGGGTCACAATCATGGAGGTGCCGCTGGTTGGAGGGAGAAGTTCAAGAAGTGTTCCACAGGTGCTTTTTCCCCAAAAGGAAAGCCAAATAGTAGTAGTAGTAATAATAATGATGATGATGATGATGATGATGATGATGGTGATGATGGTGATGATAATGGTAAAAATAAAAAATATCAATAGGTAGACAAAAAAGTCAAATCCAGTCTAAACATCTGGCTGACTGTGTGATGATCAATAATAACAACAACAACAACTATAATAATAATAAAGTTGGAAGCGACCTTGGAGGTCATCTAGTCTAACCCCCTGCTCAAATGGCTGTCCAATTTCTTTTTTTACGCCTCTTGTAAACCCTGAGCTAATAATAATAATAATAATAATAATAATAACAACAACAACAACAACAACAACAACAACAACAACAACTCTATCCCATTTCAGACAAATCATTGTCCAATCACTTCTTTAAAACTTCCAGTGTTGGAGCATTCACTGCTTCTGGAGGCAGGTTGTCCCACTGGTTAATTGTTCCGACTGTCAGGAAGTTTCTCCTTAGTTCCAAGTTGCTTCTCTCCTTGATTAGTTTCCATCCCTTGCTCCTTGTCCTGCCTCCAGGTGCCTTGGAAAATAGTAGTGTTCATCAAGTTCACCCCACCCCACCCCCAAATTCCTGCTGCCTCTTGTAAGTCTTGGGGAGAAGAGGAGGAGAATTCCTCAGCGTAATTAAAGCAAACCGGCAGGCAGATTTTCAAAAAGGAAACCTCAGATTGCTTTCCAAACCGCTCCTTGTTTGAAGCCGCTATGCGTCACCAGATTGTGGGCCGGGAAACCCCGATTTACAGACCTCAGACTGACAAGCATGGCTTGGCAGAGGGTGGACTGTGTGGGGGGGGAGCTCTGAAAGCTGAATCTAGCCGGGGCTGTGAACCCCAGAGAAAGCAGGGCAAGTGGAAGGAACGGCAAGCATGATTTTTGGAGAGACTCCCATTTCTCTTTGGTGCTGAAGCCTCCATGGCAAGGAGGAAACACAAGAGGTGACTTACAACGGTTCGTATAGTGACCGTTCCAACTTACAACAGCCTTCTCTCAAGAAAACAACAACAACAACCCCACAGAACCAGGCGCCTCCAGTTACCTCAATCTGCAACTTTGCAGCTGGGCTGAGGTTGGAAGTGGAGGAATTAGCGTCTCATCATTCATCCTTGTTATGCTCTGTTTCTGCAGAGATGGAATTATTTCTTATCTGTAGTGCAACCCGGCCTCCTCTTTTCTTTAATCTTTTTCTTCTAAATATTTAAAACCCTCTCGCTGTAGATATATTCCATTCGTGGGTTTCACCCCAGCAAGTTTCCGTAATGGCAGTAATGTCATATCTGCCCTCCTTTCCTTGACGCCCTGTTTGTTGCTCACACTCTGTGCGTTGGTGTAGAGACTTTGAGTCCTTTAGGGCTGACCCTGCGTTTACTTTCTACATCACCACTTTTGTGTCTGAGTTCTGCTACTTCCTTACCGCCTGTTTGATTAGTGCACACAGTATGGCACATTTGAACAGAACAGAACATGGAATAGAATAGAATAGAATAGAATAGAATAGAATAGAATGGAATGGAATGGAAATAGAAATAGAATAGAATTGAGTTAAAGAATAGAATAGAATAGAATAGAATAGAATAGAATAGAATAGAATAGAATAGAATAGAATAGAATAGAATAGAATAGGATGGAAGGGAAGAATAGAATAGAATGGAATGGAATGGAATGGAAATAGAAATAGAATAGAATTGAGATAAAGAATAGAATAGAATAGAATAGAATAGAATAGAATAGAATAGAATAGAATAGAATAGAAGAGTTGGAAGGGGCCTTGGAGGTCTTCTAGTCCAACCCCCTGCTCAAGTGGGAAATCCTATACTAGTGATGGTGAACCTTTTAGAGACCGAGTGCCCAAACTGCAACCCAAAACCCACTTATGCATCGTCAGGTGCCGGGTGGGTGTAGCCCATTGGGTGGGGGTGGCCCATTGGGTGGGCGTGGCTGCGGTGGTAACGGCAAACTGGGTGGGACTAAAAAGTTCAATCAATCCATTCCAACTTTGCAAGATCTTTTTTTTTCCCGCGAGAAGTTGAAATTGACTGATTGATTGAACCTTTTTTTTTTGCACACGGCGGCAGAGGCTTAAAGCAAAAAGGTTTTTTAAAACCCAGCTGAAGGCCTAGGACTGGAGTGATGGCGCGCGTGCCCACTGAGTGCCGCCTCTGGCACCCGTGCCATAGGTTCACCACCACTGCCCTATACCATTTTGCAAAAATGGCTGTCCAGTCTCTTCTTAAAAACTTCCAGTGTTGGAGCATCCACAGCTTCTGGAGGCAGGTAGTTCCACTGGTATATTGTTCTAACTGTCAGGAAGTTTCTCCTTAGTTCCAGCTTGCTTCTCTCCTTGATCAGTTCCCATCCGTTGCTTCTTGTGATGGAAACTGGATGCAGGATTTCTCCTGCCTGCGGTATTAAAGCATCTTTCCCCCTTTTTTGTGCCCTGCAGATGCCTTGCTCAATGTTGAATATTCTTTGAATGTTTTTTTTTTAAAAAAAGAAATCACCTCCCTAGGTGTGTCTTCCCTTCCCACACAAGGCCTACAAGCACACAGCTAAGCTCCCATGCTGAGTTGTGGGTAGCTGCGTGCCAGGGCTCAATCCCAGAGTGGGTGTTTTAAGCAGAGGAAATGGAGCAAAGAATTGTTCCTTGATTGGATCGGCTTGAATGGCCAGCCAGACTTTAGTCAAGAAAGGCCGTCGCTCTGTAGCCCCATCATCCAAGCTCTTTTTTAAAACAAACAAACAATATTCAGCTATAGGGTAGGCCACCTTGGCTCTTTTATGACTCGTGGACTTCAACTCCCAGAATTCTTGAGCCAGCCACGCTGAGGGGAAAGGGAGAGGTTTCCAAGCTGAGCCATGCTGGCTCAGGAATTCTGGGAGTTGAAGTCCACGAGTCATGAGGGGGCCATAGTTCCCCCATGCTGGCTGAGGAATTCTGGGAGTTGAAGTCCACAAGTCATGAGGGGGCCATAGTTCCCCCCCCATGCTGGCTCAGGAATTCTGGGAGTTGAAGTCCACCAATCATGAGGGGGGCCATAGTTCCCCCATGCTGGCTCAGGAATTCTGGGAGTTGAAGTCCACGAGTCATGAGGGGGGCCATAGTCCCCCCATGCTGGCTCAGGAATTCTGGAAGTCCACGAGTCATGAGGGGGTCATATTTCCTCCATGCTGGCTCAGGAATTCTGGGAGTTGAAGTCCGCAAGTCACGAAGGGGCCGTAGTTCCCCCATGCTGGATCAGGAATTCTGGGAGTTGAAGTCCACCAGTCATAAAAGAGCCAAGGCTGCCTACCTCTGAGCTACAACAACACTACAGGTTGTCCTTGACTTACAAGCGTTCGTTTAGTGACCATTGGAAGTTACAAAACGGCACTGAAAAAGGGGACTTACAACCATTTTCCCACACTTAAGACCGTCATAGCATCCCCCTTTGTGGTGCTTGGCATCTGGCTCGTACTTATGACGGTTATGGAGTGTTCCAGGGTCACGTGATCCCTTTTTGCGACCGTCTGACAAGCCTTGTCAATGGGGGGGAGCCAGATTCACTTAACAACCGGGTTACTAACTTAACAGCTGCAGTGATTCGCTTAACAACAGTAGCCAAAGGGGACAAAACTCACTAAACAAATGTCTCACTTAGCAACCTAGATTGTTGTCGTAAGTTGAGGACTGCCTGTACTGTTCCTCAGCCTTAGCTCCTTTAAGACGTGTGGACTTCAGTTCCCAGAAAGTTCTCCGTTGCAAGCCAGGATGCCGATGTGGGTTTGCCAACAGACTAGCATAGAATGAGCAGAAAGGTGGTTTGGCTTTCCCAAGCGGGAGCCGGGCGCCTCTTCTGCCCAGAGACCGAACAGGTGCTGAACCGGCTACTTTCTCTCCCCCCCCCCCCGCCTAGTGCTCCGGTGCCTGGGGATCCCGGCACGCGTGGTGACCAACTACAACTCAGCCCACGACACGAACGGGAACCTGGTCATCGAGCAGTACCTGGACGAGAACGGGAAGCTGCAGAGGGGGAACCGGGATATGATCTGGTGAGTCAGGTGGGGGGAAGGGCAACACTGGGGCTCCAACTGCCTCCTCTGCCTCCTCCTCCTCTTGTCAAACCCCCTCCTTTCTAGCATGGATGACGTTACCTAGTTGGGTCATGAAACGTCTGCAAGGAAACAGCCAAGCTCAGAGAGAACCAAGGACCCCACAGTCTTCCTCCTCCTCCTCCTCCTCCTCCTCCTCCTCCTCCTTTTCCTTGTCCTCTCTGCAAACCCTCCCTTCTAGCACTGATGATGTTACCTAGTTGGGTCATGAAACGTCTGTGAGGAAACAGCCAAGCTCAGAGAGCACTAAAGACCCCACAGTCCTCCTTCTCCTCCTCTTCCTCCTCTCTGCAAATCCCCCTCCCTTCTAGCATTGATAATGTTATCTAGTTGGGTCATGAAAGTACTGGAAGGAAACATCCAAGCTCAGAGAGAACCAAGGATCCCACAGGCTTCCTCCTCCTCCTTCTCTTCCTCCTCTTCCTCCTCCTCCTCCCTTCTAGCACTGATGACGTTCCCCAGTTGAGTCATGAAACGTCTGCCCGAAAGCCACCCAGCCCAGAGAGCACCAAGGACCCCCCCCCCAAGCTTTCCACTGGCCAGCAGATACTAACAGGGCCCAATTTGCCAAGGGGCTCCTGGGACCCTCCACAGACTAGCAGAACTAACACAACTCTCCTCCCACAATCCCCCTCCTCAACGGCGGGCAAGAGAAGGACCCTCCGTCCTTTTCTGCAGGAATCCGGCCTTACCAGCCGCCCTTTCCTGCCCAGCCCCGTCTGTCCTGTCTGCACCACGGGCGAGACGGGGGTGACTCAGCCCCCTTGACCTCTTTCCCCCTCCCTCTACTCACTTTTGCTCTCCCTCTCCTTCCTCCTCCCCCCCCCCCAGCTTTTGCAGCTGCAGCCTTGAACTCTGCTCCCTCTTTGCTCGAGGCCTGCACAAACATGGCTGTCTGGACGATGGCAACACCCCCCCCCCCCCATGCAGAAAAGCATTAATTTTTTTCAGATGTCTGGTTGCTAATCTCCCAGTCCCTAGTTTTTAAGTTCTCCTTCGTGCAATTGCGTAAGAGCTGGGGAGGACTCTGGGGAGGACTCACCGTTGCCTCAATAAGTCACAGAGGCTCTGTTTTTAATTCCCGCATTTATTTATTTGTACTCATAGCCTGAGGGGCCAGGCAGGTCTCGGAAAAGCCCCGTTTTCCTTCCCCAAAGGGTCTCTTGCCAGCGGGGAGGCTGCCTCCTCCGCCACGGGATGACCTTCGCTCCCCCTAACAATGTCCTTTTTTCTCCAGACTTTTCTAAGAAGAGGGGGTGGCCCGCTCAGCAATCAGCACCGCTTCTCTTTTTCTTTTTATAAAGCAAGAAGCCCCAGGCAAAGCAGAGAGTGTCCCCAGAGTTCCTTTATTTATGCATAAGTGTTCCTCCACTTACGACCAGAATGGAACCCAAACTTTCCATTGCAGGCAAGACAGTTTTTAAGTGAGGTTTTCAACCTTTCTTGACACTGTTGAAAAGTGACTCACTTTTCTTCTAGCCCAACCCCTCCCCCCGCTCAAGTGAAAATTTGGTGACATGGCTGTTAAATTAATCTGGCATTAGGATAGGATAGGATAGGATAGGATAGGATAGGATAGGATCATGGGATAGGATCATGGGATAGAATAGAATAGAATAGAATAGAATAGAATAGAATAGAATAGAAATACAGAAGAGAACAGAACAAAATAGAATAGAAATACAGAATAGAATAGAATAGAATAGAATAGAATAGAATAGAATAGAATAGAATAGAAATACAGAAGAGAAGAGAACAGAACAGAACAGAATAGAAATACAGAATAGAATAGAATAGAATAGAATAGAATAGAAATACAGAATAGAACAGAATAGAATAGAAATACAGAATAGAATAGAACAGAACAGAATAGAATAGAACAGAACAGAATAGAATAGAACAGAATATAATAGAAATACAGAATAGAACAGAACAGAATAGAATAGAAATACAGAATAGAACAGAACAGAATAGAATAGAATAGTTGAAAAGGAACCCTGGAGGCCCTCTAGTCCAACCCCCTGCTCAGGCAGGAAACCCTCCCCCATTCCCTCTTGACTTTGCCTATCAGAGGGCCAGGAAAGGAGGTCACATGACCCCAACCATCATAAATACAAACCAGATGCCAAGGCTCTGAATTTTGATCACGTGACCCTGGGGGATGCTGCAGTGATCCTGTGAAAAACGGTCACAAATCAGTATTTTCCAGTGTCGTCGTAACTTGGAACGGTCACTAAATGAACAGCTGCCTTACCTTTGGATGCTTCCCATCTCACTACTCAAAGCCCTCTAAAGCACAAAGGTAAAAACATGAAAAGGATCAGGAATTAGATAAAACGAGGAAGCCAGTCCACCAAAGGCTTTGAGGCCCCCCCCCCCACCTCCCCCCCCTTTAAAGCAAGAGGCTTCTAAACTAAGCCACGGTCCGCTAATTAAAATCAGAAATAGCTAAACTGTGAGAAACAAGGAAGGGAAACAACGGAGAAGGTGCCCTGGAGCGCGTACCCAAGGGCTGGGAAATAGGAAAGAGATTCATGCATCGTGATAATCTTGCGCGGATCGGTAGGTGGACCTCATGGTCCATGGGAGGTGCCATAACCACCCTTGATCACTCCCGAGGCTTCGATCTTGCTGGCTTCCATTGAATCCTTGTTGGCTAGAGCAGTGGTTCTCAACCTTTTTAATGCCGCGACCCCCAACCGGTCGTAAGTCGAGGACTACTCAACCGGTCGTAAGTCGAGGACTACTCAACGGGTGCAGCACCGTTTGCAGACTGGCACTTTTGGCGGGCTCAGCAGGGCAGAGACAGCCTGGACAATTCCTATTGGCTTTGGAAAGCCAATAGAATGAGACTCTATTCAAGAGTCTAATAGAAAGCCAATAGAATAAAAGGGAGTAGCACAGCTAAGGAAAAGGGAAAAAAATGGCGGACTGTGTTGTTTGGTGACCCCCGTGAAATGGTCATTTGACCCCAAATGGAGTCCCGACCCACAGGTTGAGAACCACTGGGCTAGAGGATGGAGAATGTGCAAGGAATCCAGGCCTCTTATCAGTGAGAGCATGGTGGACATTTCCACCCTGTAGAACCTCAGGTGGAATGTGGAAAAGGCTGTCCCTGGATCTTCTCAACCATTCCTTCTCCTTCTCTTGGTCTCTCCTTCCTTTCTTGACCCAGGAATTTTCACTGCTGGGTGGAATGTTGGATGGCCCGTCCAGACCTTCCAAGCGGCTACGACGGCTGGCAGGCCTTGGATCCCACTCCACAGGAAAAAAGTGAAGGTAAGTGGTGGAGACATTCCCAGCGGTGGAAGTGTGCCAAATCCACACTTGTAAGGTCACTGCATCCAGTTTGGTCGCCACAATAGAAAAAAGGTGCTGAGACTCTGGAAAGAGAAGAGCAACAAAGATGATCAGGGGACTGGAGGATAAAACATATAAGGAACAGTTGCTGGAATTGGGTATGTCTAGTTGAACGAAGAGAAGGACGAGGGGGGACAGGATAGCAGTGCTCCAGTATCTCAGGGGCTGCCCCAAAGAAGAAGCAATCAAGCTATTCTCCAAAGTGCCTGAAGGCAGGACAAGAAGCAGCGGATGGAAACACATCAAGAATTTGGGAGCAGAAGGTCACAGCCAGGATATTATTTAGGGAACTGCCTTGTCTACTTAATGTCAACTTTATTTAATAACTTAAACATGAGCCAGCCGTGTGCTGCAGCTGCCAAAAAGGCCAATACAGTGCTAGGCTGCATTAACAGAGGGACAGAATTATTAATGGCACTTTACAAGGCCTTGGAATTCTGCATCCAGTTTTGGTCACCATAATATAAAAACAGATGTTGAGACTCTGGAAAGAGTACAGAGAAGAGCAACAAAGATGATCAGGGGACTGGGGCTTTAAACATATGAAGAAGGTTGCAGGAATTGGGTGTGTCTAGTTGAATGAAAAGAAGGACCAGGGGTGACATGATAGCAGTGTTTTAATATTTGAGGGGCTGCCACAAAGAAGAGGGAGTCAAGCTATTCTCCAAAGCACCAGAAGCAACGGATGGGAACTAACCAAGGAGAGAAGCAACCTAGAACTAAGGAGAAACTTTCTAACAGTGACAACAATTAACCAATGGAACAACCTACCTCCAGAAGGTGTGGGTGCTCCATCACTGGAAGTTTTTAAGAAGAGACTAGGCAGCCATTTGTCTGGGATGGTATAGGGCAAGGGTAGGCAACCTTGGCTCTTTTATGACTGGGGGACTTCACCTCCCAGAATTCCTGAGCCAGCATGGGGGAACTATGGCCCCCTCATGACTGGTGGACTTCAACTCCCAGAATGCCTGAGCCAGCATGGCTCAGCTTGGAAACCTCTCCCTTTCCCCTCAGCATGGCTGGCTCAGGAATTCTGGGAGTTGAAGTCCACCAGTCATAAAAGAGCCAAGGTTGCCTACCCCTGGTATAGAGTCTGTTGCTCCAGAAAGGAGTTGGGCTAGAAGACCTCCAAGGTCCCTTCCTGCTGTGTTATTCTATGTTCTGTGTGCTCCCTCTGCAGGAGTCTTCTGCTGCGGGCCAACTCCGGTGAAAGCCGTCAGGGAAGGAGACCTTGACCTGAAGTACGACGTGAAGTTTGTCTTTGCCGAGGTCAACGCCGAGGTGGCCTTCCTGATGCTGCAGAGTGACCTGTCCCGCAAGAAGACCATGCACCCCACCATCGTGGGCAAGAAGATAAGCACCAAGAGCGTGGGAAGGGACACCAAAGAGGACATCACGCACACCTACAAGCATCGTGAAGGTATTTCGCAGCAACTTGGTGGGCCGTGGGAAAATTGGGCGGAAAGATAGGCAGTCCCAAGCTTACGACCGTCGCTGAGCCTGGAATTGCAGTCATTCCTTATGCCAATCCTTAAGTGGCTCCCCACATGGAGATGACCAAACTTCTGACCTTTTTGAAGTGTTCATTAAGTGAATGCAGATAGAACAATTAATCAGTGGAACTACCTGCCTCCAGAAGTTGTGAATGCTCCAACACTGGAAGTTTTTAAGAAGAGACTGGATAGCCAATTGTCTGAAATGGTATAGGGTTTCCTGCCTGAGCAGGGGGTTGGACTAGATGACCTCCAAGGTCCCTTCCAACTTTATTATTATTATTATTATTATTATTATTATTATTATTATTATTATTATTATTATTATTATTATTATTGTTGTTGTTGTTATTGATCACCGCACAATCAGCCAGGTGTTCAGACTGGATTTGGCATTTTGTCTACCTATCAAGTCCTTACCCAGGACCTGGGATAGGCAGATGTGGATGTTTGATGGTATTACAGGTATCGTCGCAGGATGGAAGCAGTTCCTAATAAGGCCGCCTTTTGCAATTGACTAATAGCGAATTTGTCAATGCCAATGTGTTCAAGTGGTGCTCCAGTTGTTTTGGGATTGCACCCAAGGAGCCTATGACTATTGGTACTACCCTTGCTTGCTTTTGCCACAGTCTTTCTATTTCTATTTGTAGGTCTTTGTATTTTGTTATCTTCTCCAGTTCTTTCTCGTCTATTCTGCTGTCTCCAGGCACTGCCACGCCCACTATCCAGACTTTTTTGTCTTTCTTAGCGACAATTGTTAAGTCTGGGGTGTTATGTTGCAGGTGCTTGTCTGTTTGAATTCTGAAGTCCCAGAGCAGTTTAATTTTATCATTTTCTATGACTTTCTCTATTTATGATCCCACCAGTTTTTGCTTACAGGCAAATGATATTTTTTGCAGATCTTCCAATGCACCATTGTTGCTACTTTGTCATGCCGCTGCTTGTAGTCAGTCTGTGCAATCTTCTTGCAACAGCTTACCAGGTGGTCCACTGTTTCTTCAGCTTCTTTGCATAGGCGGCACTTACTGTATGTTGCTGTCTTCTCAATTTTGACTTTGTATGCATTTGTCCTTAAGGCTTGGTCTTGTGCAGCCAGAATTAGTCCCTCGGTCTCTTTCTTCAATTTTCCTGCTCTTAGCCATTGCCATGTCTTGTTATTATCTGCTTTCCCAGCTATTTTTTAATGTATTGGCCATGTAGTGCTTTGTCTTCCCATGCCTCTATTCTGTTCTTCATTTGGTCTTTCCTGTAGGCCAGTTTGGTCTCTCCAGTAGTCAGTAAGCCTTCCTGATATACTAATTTCAGTGCATCTTCATCATTGTTCTTCAGATATTCTTCCAAAGCCATTTTTCTTCTTCAACCATCTGATGTACTTGTAGCATTCCACGCCCACCTATTTGCCTTGGTAGATAAAGTCTATCAATGTCACTGCGTGGATGAAGGGCGTGATTCATTGTCATTATTTTTCTGGTCTGCCTATCCATTGCTTTTAGTTCTGCTTGAGTCCAGTCCACTATTCCAGCTGTGTACCTAATGACTGGGATTGCCCAGGTGTTGATTGCCTGTATGGTATTTCCTCCATTGAGTTTGGACTTTAAGATCTTCTTCACTCTCTGGATGTATTCACCTCTAATCTTTTTCTTGACTTCAGTGTGCTTGATGTTGTCAGCTTGAAGGATACCCAAGTATTTGTAGTAATCTTCCTCATCCAGACTCTTAATGTTATTTTCGTGGGGCATCTTGATTCCTTCAGTTTTCACTATTTTTCCTTGTTTGATAGTACGTGTGGCACATTTGTCCAAGCCAAACTCCATTACAATATCTTGGCTATATATACGGACAGTGTTGAGCAGCGATTCTATTTCAGATGATGTTTTTCCATACAGCTTCAGATCATCCATATAAAGGAGGTGGGATAGTCTGGAAGATGTTTTTGATGTTTGATAGCCATGTCCTGAGTTATTCAGTATTGTTGACAGAGGAAACAGTGCAATAACAAATAGTAATGGTGATAATGAATCTCCTTGAAATATTCCTCTCTTGATATTAACCTCTCCCAGCCTCTCACCATTGATCTGCAACTGTGTCTTCCATTGTGCCATCCATCTTTGCACAAATTTTCTGATGTTTCTACTGACTCCTGTTATTTCTAGGCACTTGATTATCCAATCATGTGGCAGAGAGTCAAATGCCTTTTTGTAGTCAATCCATGCCACATTCAGGTTGGTCTTCCTTCTCTTGCAGTTTTCTAAGATCATTTTGTCTATTAGGAGTTGATCTTGTGCAGCCAGAATTAGTCCCTTGGTCTCTTTCTTCAACTTTCCTGCTCTTAGCCACTGCCAGGTTATTATCTGCTTTCCCAGTTATTTTTTTTAATGTACTGGCCATGTAGTGCTTTGTCTTCCCATGCCTCTATTCTGTTCTTCATTTGGTCTTTATTATTATTATTGTTGTTGTTGTTGTTGTTGTTGTTGTTGTTGTTATAGTGTGCAGAGTTTCTTCAGAAATAAGTGGGGTTTTGCAGCATTCCTCCTATGCAGGTGGAGGGAGAGGAGCTGCCCTCTGGGTACCCCCCAAAAAGGACATTTTTCAGCGTTCTCTGCCCGTCTTTTTCCTGCAGACTCGGAGGAGGAGAGAGCCAGCTTCGACAAGGCGAAACACGAGAAGACCCAGACCCCACAGGAGGAAGGCTTGGCCCTCAAGATCAAGGCTTCCGAGGGGATGAACAACGGATGTGACTTCGATGTCTTTGTGGTCGTCAACAACAACACGCCCGAGGAATGCCTCTGCCAGCTGAGGATTTCGGCCGCCACCACCAGCTACAACGGGGAGCTGGGCCCCGAGTGCGCGTGCAAGGACCTGTTGAATATCAACATGGAGCCCCACGGAGGTAGTGTCCGAAGAACAATTGGGGGTTCCAAATTACGAGCCAGGGCTGTGCAAGGATGCTTCAAAATGAAACCCAGACAGCTGTGAGGAAAGAAGAATTATTGATTCCCCAAAGCAAAGAGATTTGCCTGGAGGGGGAAGGCAGCTGCAGAGAAATGGAGCCTAGAGAGATTGTTTTATAGGGGGGCTTGTCTTTGGTGTGGGTCTTGAGGGGTGTGGAAGTGTGTACGTGCTGGTTCTAGGGAGACACTTGAGGGGCGTGTGTACGTGTTGACCCAGAGAACAGGTCAATTAGGGGGTTGGACTAGATCATCTCCAAGGTCCCTTCCAACTTTATCATTGTTATTATAACCCCCGGCTCAAGCAGGAGACCCTATACCATTTCAGACAAATGGCTGCCCAGTCTCTTCTTGACAATCTCCAGGGATGGAGCCACCACAACTTCTGGAGACAAGCAGTTCCACTGGTTAATTGTTCTCCCTGTCAGGAAGTTTCCACTTAGTTCCAGGTTGCTTCTCTCCTTGATTGGTTTCCATCTGTTGCTTCTTGTCCTGCCTTCAGGCGCTTTGGAGAATAGCTTGACTCGCTCAGCAGGGCAGAGACAGCCTGGACAATTCCTACTGGCTTTGGAAAGCCAATAGAATTAGACTCTATTCAAGAGAGTCTCTTCTATTGGCTTTCAAAAGCCAATAGAATAAAAGGGAGGAGCACAGCTAAGGAAAAGGGGGAAAAAATGGCGGACTGCGTTGTTTGGCGACCCCCGTGAAATGGCCGTTCGACCCCAAATGGGGTCCCGACCCACAGGTGGAGAACCACTGGTCTGGATGAAGCTTGCGTTTGAAGCACAAATTCTGCAGAAAGATGGTGGAATCAAAAGCTGGAGGAACCAGGAGGGAGGCTCTGCGTGAGGCTGTTCCTTTGCGCTCTCTCTTTCTCTCTCTGTCTTTCTCTCCAGGAAAAATGACGTGTTTTTTTCCATAGCTGGGAAGGGCTCTGAAGGCCCCCAAGGAGAGCTCAGATCTTCCAGCCCGGAGCTATTTTTGGATTTAGGTAGAACTCCCGCCTCAGATTGACCTCCACAAGTTAAATGGGTTGCATCTAAAACTCCTCTGCAGCAGATTTAATTGATCAAACATGTTAAGGAGGAGGACTGGGTCCCTGAAGGAAGAAACCCAACGGAGCTTTTTTCTGATTGAAATCCATGGGTTTTGCCAGCGACTCCCCGACCTCCGTCCTTTCTGCGTTTTTCATGACCCCGGCCTTCTCTCTTCGTTCTCTTGGCTTCAAAGAGAGAAGCAACCTGGAATTAAGGAGAAACTTCCTGACAGTGAGGACAATGAACCAGTGGAACAGCTGGACACCAGAAATCGTGGGTGCCCCATCACTGGAGGTTTTTAAGAAGAGACTGGACAGTCACCTGTCTGAGATGGTATAGGTCAGGAGTAGGCGACCTTGGCTCTTTTATGACTGGTGGACTTCAACTCCCAGAATTCCTGAGTCAGCCTGGCTCAGCTTGGAAACTCTCCCTTTCCCCTCAGCGTGGCTGGCTCAGGAATTCTGGGAGTTGAAGTCCACCAGTCATAAAAGAGCCCAGGTCGCCTACTCCTGGTATAGGTTCTCCTGCTTGAGCAGGGGGCTGGACTAGAAGACCTCCAAGGTCCCTTCCAGCTCTATTCTATTCTATGCTATGCTATGCTATTCTATTCTATTCTTATTTCTAATTCTATTCTTATTTCTAATTCTATTCTATTCTATTCTTATTTCTAATTCTATTCTTATTTCTAATTCTATTCTATTCTATTCTTATTTCTAATTCTATTCTATTCTATTCTGTTCTTATTTCTAATTCTATTCTATTCTGTTCTTATTTCTAATTCTATTCTTATTTCTAATTCTATTCTATTCTTATTTCTAATTCTATTCTATTCTATTCTGTTCTTATTTCTAATTCTATTCTTATTTCTAATTCTATTCTATTCTTATTTCTAATTCTATTCTATTCTGTTCTTTTCTAATTCTATTCTTATTTCTAATTCTATTCTTATTTCTAATTCTATTCTATTCTTATTTCTAATTTTATTCTAATTTCTAATTCTATTCTTATTTCTAATTCTCTTCTCTTCTCTTCTCTTCTCTTCTATTCTATTCTATTCTATTCTATTCTATTCTATTCTATTCTATTCTATTCTGTATTTCTATTCCAGACTTCGTTTGGAATCCGGCAGTGTCTAAACTGAATAAATTTAATTAAATGGCCATGGTGGAAAAATATAAGACGATGGCCAGAACGTGACCATCGAAATGCCACCCTTTGCATAGGCAACATTATTATTTTTTATAGGTTGTCCTTGACTTACGACCACAACGGAGCCCAAAATTTCCGTTGCTAAGCGAGACATTTGTTCAGTGAGTTTTGCCTCATTTTACGACCTTCCTTGCCACAGTCGAAGTCCACAGTTCTTAAAGTAGCCAAAGTTGGACACTTCTGGTCTAAATGAAGCAAAGAGCCCATTAATGCATCGTAGCACAAACTCCACAAATATCCAACGCATCAAAACATAAAATGAAAGACATTATCTCTGTGAAAGTCCAACGACACACAACCTTTCCAGAGCCAAAAGAGAGCCGGATTCTGACCATGCTCCCTCCGTGTTTCCCCCTGCAGAAAAGACGGTCCCCCTGCGGATCCCCTACGAGAAGTACGGCAGCTGCCTCACCCCGGACAACATGATCAAAGTCACGGCTGTGCTGCAGCAGTACGAGAACCAGAAGATCCTCCTCGCGGTGCGGGACTTCCACGTCAAGAACCCCGACATCAAAATCCGGGTGAGGCGATTTGGGGGGAAGGGGCGGGAGGGTCCCTTGGACAAGGAGAAGGAAAGGGGGGCAAGGGGATTAGGGTGGGGTCACTGGTGGGGCGGCTGGAATAACCTTTGGGGTGGCTCAGAGCTCTCGGCCATCTCTATCTATCTATCTATCTCCATCTCTATCCATCCACCTACCTACCTACCTACCTCTCTCTCTCTAATTATCCACCTCTATCGCTCTCTATCTCTATCACTCTCTCTCTCGCTATCTCTCTATCTCCATCTATATCTATCCATCCATCTACCTACCTATCTCTCGCTCTCTTTCTCTATCTATCTATCTATCTATCTATCTATCTATCTATCTATCTATCTATCTATCTCCATCTCTATCTATCCATCCATCCATCCATCCATCCACCCAACCACCCACCTACCTACCTACCTACCTATCTATCTATCTATCTATCTATCTATCTACCTTCTATCTATCTCCATCTCTATCCATCCATCCATCCACCTACCTACCTACCTACCTCTCTCTCTCTCTAACTATCTATATCTATCGCTCTCTATCTCTATCACTCTCTATCTCTCGCTATCTATCTTCCATCTCTATCTATCCATCCATCTACCTACCTACCTATCTCTCTCTATCTATCTATCTGTCTATCTATCTATCTCCATCTCTATCTATCCATCCATCCATCTACCTACCTCTCTCTCTCTCTCTCTCTATTTATTTATCTATCTCCATCTCTATCCATCCATCCATCTATCCATCCATCCATCCATCTACCTACCTACCTACCTACCTACCTATCTATCTCTATCCATCCATCTACCTACCTACCTACCTACCTACCTACCTACCTACCTACCTACCTCTATCTATCCATCCATCCATCTATTCATCTACCCATCCATCCATATCTATCTATCTCTATCCACAAGTCTTAAAGTTGCCAAGTCTGAAGACCCCGGGTCAGTAACTTCTCCTCTTTCTGACCTGCAGATTTTGGGCGAGCCGATGCAGAAGCGCAAACTGGTGGCTGAGCTGACCCTGTCCAACCCCCTCCCCACCGCCCTGACCGGCTGCGTCTTCACCATGGAGGGGGCTGGACTGACCGGAGGGCAGAAAACGCAGCAGCTGTAAGTGTGACAGGAGGGTGCTAGAACCAGCAAAGGCAGCTGGTTCCTTCCAGGAAAATCATTGGGGTGGGCTCAAATGTCATTAAAAAACAAAACAAACTAAACTAAACTAAACTAAACTAAACTAATAAAATAAAACAAAACAAAACAAAACAAAACAAAATAAAATAAAATAAAATAAAATAAAATAAAATAATAAAAGAAAAGAAATAGTAAATGAAATAATGAAATGAGATGAAATAAATTATCTAAACTAAAATAAAATAATGAAATGAAATGAAATAATGAAATGAAATGAAATGAAATGAAGGAAATGAAGGAAATAAAATAAAATAAAATATAGAATATAAATTAAAATAAAATATAAAAAATAATAAAATCAAATTATGATTGGCCACGGTCCCGTCGAAATTAATTGGACTTTTGTACACAGTAACCCCTTGACTTATGACCACAGCTGAGCCCCAGAGTTCTGCCGCTAAACGAGACATTTTATGACAGCTGTTCAGGGCAGCACTGCAGTTCTTAAGGTCAGTTCACCCGGCTTTCCCCATTGACTTTGCTTGATCAAAAAGTCCCAAAAGGGGGATCATGTGACACTGGGGACACTGCAACCGTCATAAGTATGAATCAGTTGCCCATCGCCTGAATTTTGATCACATGACCACGGGAGGCTGCAACGGTCAGAAGTGTGAAAAATGGCCGTCACTCACTTTTTTCAGTGATGTCATAACTTTGAACGGTCACTAAATGATCTGTTCTAAGTCGAGGACTAGGTGCATTGGTTGAATTATCAAGCGGCCACTTGGTCGCAGAGAGTTGTCCCATTCCGGAGGTCGTAGGAGGGTTTCCCAAAGATGCTTTTTCAAGAGAACTGGAATATCTTGTTTTTTTTCCTTTGAAGTCGTTTCGCTTCTCCTCCCAGAAGCTTCTTCAGGTTCTGACCGGATGGCGAGGAATGGGAGGATTTATACTCCTTGCAGACAGCTGGTCCTTTGCATTCCTTTTAGAGGGTCGTTGAGGCCACTGGGAGCTTGACCTATGTCCTCAGGGTCACCTGAGTGGTGCAAATGGATGGGGAGCCTTCCTGGAACTGCTGAAGGGACCGTGTTGTAGACTGGAGATGGATAATGTTGTATTCTCCCCCCCCCCCCCCGTTGAGAGAGGACTGTTCAGTTTTGGCCAAGATGGCCTCTTTGACTCCTCTTATATCTATAGCAAAATTGAACCGCTCTCTCTCAACAGAGAGTGGGGGGAGACACAACATCATCTATCTCCACAACACGGTCCTTTCAGCAGTTCCAAGAAGGCTCCACATCCATTTGCACTACTCAGACGATCCTGAAGACACAGATAAACCTCCAGGTGGCCTCAAGGACTCTCTTAAAGGAATGCAAAGGAGCAGCTTTCTGCAAGGAGTATAAATCCTTCCCTTCCCCACCATCCGGTCAGAACCAGAGGAAGCTTCTGGGATGAGAAGGGAAACGTCTTCCAAGAAACAATAGTTGGAAACTGACCAAAGAGAGAAGCAACCTGGAATTAAGGAGAAACTTCCTGACAGTGCAGACAATTAACCAGTGGGACAGTTTGCCACCAGAAGTTGTGGGTGCTCCAACACTGGAGGTTTTCAAGAAGAGACTGGACAGTGACTTGTCTGAGATGGTATAGGGTCTCCTGCTTGAGCAAGGGGCTGGACTAGAAGATCTCCAAAGTCCCTTCCAGCTCTATTCTGTTCTATTCTAGTCTATTCCATTCCACTCCACTCCACTCCACTCCACTCTACATAATAATAATAATAATAATAATAATAATAATAATAATAATAAAAGTTGGAAGGGACCTTGGAGGTCATCTAGTCCAACCCCTGCTCAGGCAGGAAACCCTATACCATTTCAGACAAATGGCTGTCCAGTCTATTCTAACCCATAATTCTATTCTATTCTATTCTATTCTATTCTATTCTATTCTATTCTATTCTATTCTATTCTATTCTATTAATTCCATTCTACTCTAATCCAGATTCTATTCTGTTCTGTTCTGTTCTATTCTAGTCTATTCTAGTCTATTCTGTATTTATTCTATTCTGTTCTGTTCTATTCTGTTCTTTTCTGTTCTATTCTATTCTGTTCTGTTCTGTATTTATTCTGTATCTATTCCAGTGGTTCTCAACCTTTTTAATGCCGCGACCCCCAACCGGTCGTAAGTCGAGGACTACTCAACTGGTGCAGCACCGTTTGCAGACTGGGACTTTTGGTGGGCTCAGCAGGGTAGAGACAGCCTGGACAATTCCTATTGGCTTTTGAAAGCCAATAGAATTAGACTCTATTCAAGAGAGTCTATTCTATTGGCTTTCAAAAGCCAATAGAATAAAAGGGAGTAGCACAGCTAAGGAAAAAGGGAAAAAAATGGCGGACTGCATTGTTTGGCGACCCCCGTGAAATGGTTGTTTGACCCCAAATGGGGTCCCGACCCACAGGTTGAGAACCACTGCTCTATTCTATTCTATTCTGTATTTATTCTACTCTACTCTACTCTACTCTACTCTACTCTACTCTACTCTACTCTACTCTACTCTACTCTACTCCTCTACTCTACCCCATAATTCTATTCTATTCTATTCCAAAAACGAGAAAGTCCAAATGCCTCTTGAAAAAGCACCTTTGGGACAACCACGTCCTGCACGACGGAGAATCTCCATAGCCATTTAGAAGGAGGGGGTGTTGGAGATAGACCAGGGAAGCAGGGAGACACCCCCCAGCACCCCAAAACTGAGGCAGGCCCCCCGCTTGACCTCTGCTTTTCCCTCCTGCTCCAGGGAGACCCCCGTCGAGCCTGGGGAGGAAGCCAAAGTAATGGTGGACTTCGTGCCCCAACAGTTCGGCCTGCGGAAGCTGGTGGTGGATTTTGAAAGCGACCAGCTGAAGGGGGTGAAGGGCTACCGGAACGTCATCATCGCCCCCCTGCGCAAATAGAGCCAGGAGCCCCCCCCCAACCAAAAAGCCAAACAAGTCCAGGAGCGCCTCCCCCCCCCTCCAGATGCCCTGTGTGTGTCTCTTTCTACCTGCACCTCCGGCTACACCCGCCTTCCAGATGCTTCTTTGCTCCTGCCATCACCAAAGACCGGCCCCATCCCACAGCTGGTTGGGGGGCACCCCAAATCCTAGAGTTGGCGTGGCTGCAATTGGGGAGGGGGTGGCGATCCTTGACTCGGGATGCGTGCGTGCAGGAGAACCACCCCTGTAGGATGTGACTTCTGGGGGTGTCCCAGACTCCCCCCCCCAGATCCTCATTTTGTGGGTCCTTTTGATCCTGTTAGGATGTTTGCCATCAATTCTGGTTGCCTGGGATGTTGGGACAGGAGGTCAGGCTGAAGGAGAGGGGGTGTCCCATGTTGGCCACTTTAAAAGACTAGTGGACTTCAACTTTAAGACTGGTGGACTTCAACTCCCAGAATTCCCCAGCCAGCTTTGCTGGCTGGGGAATTCTGGGAGTTGAAGTCCACAGGGCTGAAAGTTGCCAAGGCTGGATGCTCCTCTTTAGGGAATTCCTGTCTAACTGTCCCCCCAACCATTGATGGCCTTTGAAAGCCTCCTGAGAAGGATCCAGAAATCTTCTCCAGGGGGAGACCCTCTGCTTCTCCCATCCTGTTGTCCCACCAGAGGTCAGAAGCTTCCAGAATGAACAGATCTCATGCCATCCCCCTGACGGGGCAGCCCATAGAAACAGGGGTGAGTTTGTTGGGGAGAACAAATCAGCCTTGGGCATTTGACTTTGGCCTCTCCCGTATTCCCCTGACGAGTTTTGGCTATGATGGGACACTCCCGGCATGCAAGATCTCCACCGTTGCTTGCATGACTCCATAGTCCCTAAGGCACTCCAATTGCTTATTGTTTAGAGGGCCGTTGGCTTTGCAGGGCCCGTCTTTTCTCAGAGCACGGAACCCCTGGCTTTCCTGCTGAACCATCTATGGATTTTCCCATGAGGACCTGATGGCTGATCTCTGATAGACCCTCAAGGACTCTTCTGGCACTTGGTCCACGAAGCACCAGCCTTTGGACCCTCTGCAGGCCACATTCCCCAGAAGCCACCTGGGCTAATCAGGGTTTCTCAACCTCGGCCACTGGAAGATGGGTGGACTTCAACTCCCAGCATTCCCAGCCAGACTAGTGTTTCTCAACCTCAGCTACTGGAAGATGGGTGGACTTCAGCTCCCAGCATTCCCCAGCCAGCATAATTCTGGGAGTTGAAGTCCACCTGTCTTCAGCTAGCCAAGTTGGACAAACGCTGAGTTAGAAAGATAGCAAGATCTCAAGAACATCGTTTTACGGGTGACTTCCACCCCTTACTTGGAAGAAGAGGAGAAATTTCTTGATTTTTGACATCCTGTGTCTCCTGGGGGGGGGAGGTGGTCCTTCCGCCCTTGGGAAGGACCTACAAGAATTGTGGAACTGAGCAGGGAGAGAAGAGGGCTAGGAAGCAGGACATCAGTTAACCATGGCTGGAGAACATCTTCTAAATCTTCCCCAAACTGACTACCAGAAAGAGTTTTTGAAAGAAGGAAGGCGCAGGGTCCAGACTCCTCCCTGAGACCCATGAAGGGGGTCCCTTTCTCTAAAGCACCAGATACGATCCAAAGACAGCAAACCCATGGAGGCTACAGGAGAGAGCCTTCAAAGACAAGCCAGCATCAAGTTGTGGCAGTTGGTTAGACTCTGCTTTGACGACCTTCAGACCCAAAGGGGCTTTTCCAGGAGGCAACTGGACATCCTTGTTTCTCCTTTGAAGACATTTCACTTCTCACCCTAGAAGCTTCTTCAGGTTCTGACTGGAGGTTGTGGAATGGAAGGACCCAGGGCCGAAAACATCCTGCAGCCAAGAAGGTCCCACCACTCAGCTGACCTTGAGGACACAGGTCAACCTCCAGGTGGCCTCAAGGACTCTCCAAAAGAAGGCAAAGGACCAGCTCTTTGCAAGGAGTATAAATCCTTCCCTTCCCCACCATCCGGTCAGAACCTGAGGAAGCTTCTGGGATGAGAAGCGAAATGTCTTCAAAGAAAAATGGGGAAGTCCAGGTGTCTCTTGAAAAAGCGTCTTTGGCCTGGATGGCCGAGAATCTCCATAGACGACTCTCTTCAGAGTTTTCCCCAAAGAACATCTGGAAGATGAGTGGCCTCCAATCCCAGAATTCCCCCTGGAGCCTCTGCAGCCCACATCCCCTGAAGCAACCTAGTTAGAGCAGTGTTTCTCCACCTGGGCCAATGGCAGCTTGAGGACGGTGGATTTCAACCTCCAGCATTCCGCTGCCAGCAAATCTTGGGAGCGGAATTCCACTCATCAAGTGACCCAAGTTTGTAAAAACGCTGGGTTTGGAGAGAGACAACAAGATCCCAGGAATCTAGTGTACTCTGGTGGCTGTCTGCTGCCAACAGCCATGCTGGATGGGGAACATGGAACAGGAGAAGGCAATGGAAAAGGGGTACCGACGTGGAGAGAAAGATATCTGCCTCCCTACGCACTCCCAAACCATTTCTGGACAAGACCAGGCTGGCTTTTTGGGGGAGCTGGTAGCCACTTGCTTTAAGGTGTGGCTTACACTGAATGCCAGCTGTTTGGGCTCCTGTGCTTTTCCAGGTGTGTTACTGCTTCTGAGTCAGCCCAGCATGCTTTTGCTCCTTTATCAAGGAAGGTGATTGGCAACCGTTCAGAAACACCTAGAGATGGGCAAGACAAGCACAAATGATGGATGGATATATAGATGAATAAATAGATGAGCCGAGGAGGTTAAGGAAGGGTAGCCAACTAAGAAGGACCAGTTCGGAAGGTCCAGACCAACCTTTTCCAGCTGTGGTGGTCTACAGGATGAGTAGAAGGTCAGGAACAGTTGGCTGACTAAGAAGGGCCAGTTGAGAAGGGCCAGACCAGTCTTTTCCAGCTGTGGTGGTCTACATGATGAGTAGAAGAAGTCAGGAACAGTTAGCTGACTAAGAAGGACAAGTTGAGAAGGTCCAGACCAGCCTTTTCCTGCTGTGGTGGTCTACAGGATGAGTTGAAGAGGCTAGGAACAGTTGGCCAACTTAAGAAGGACCAGTTGGGAAGGTCCACACCAGCCTTTTCCAGCTCTGGTGGTCTACAGAATGAGTAGAAGAGGTTAGGAACAGTTGGCCAAGTAAGAAAGACAAGTTGAGAAGGTCCAGGCCAGCCTTTTCCAGCTCTGGTAGTCTACAGGATGAGTGGAAGAGGTCAGGGATAGTTGGCTGACCAGTTGAGAAGATCCAGACCAGCCTTTTCCAGTGAGGTGGTCTTTAGCCATTCTTGTTAGCTGGAGTGGGGGAGAATGAGTCCAGCCCAAGCCACCTGGATTGTATCAAGTGGGGGATGAGCCTCTATGTCTCCACCTCCTCTGGGTTTCCAGGAACACGATGTCCCCTCATTCTGGGTGGTTGGTCAAGCCCAACCACGCTACCTTTTGACCCAAACTCTGGTGCTTTGTGCAGAGCTAACTTGGCCAGAAGCACTGGTTTCCAAGTCCTTGGCTGCTGTCCAGTCACACCCTGCTTCAAACGTATTTGTCCAGAGCTTCTCCAAGAGCACTTAGACAAGAGACGAGAGACAGATACAGTTTATAAGCCATCACCCGTTTCCTAACCTTGTAAGATGTTTACTCACAGTTGCAATCCTTCTGGGGCTAATCTCTTTCGCAAGGGACTGGTGGGAATGTATTTTGCAATCCCTCAATAAAAAGTTTACTTTTCACCTTGCAATTGTTTAGCTTTCTTTTGTTCAGCCAACGTTTCCATGGCTCCCTGCTATCAACAGCTGTGCTGGGTGGGGATTCTGGGCACCCACACCCAGCAGCTCTATCAAGGAAGCTTCCTGATAGCCTTCAAGGGCAGCTCCTTGGAGGTCATTCTGCAGCAATCCAGTTGCCATGGCTCCTCTGAATTAGGAAGAGGAGGTGGAGAATTATGGAGTTCTTGATGCTCTCTGAGCTTGGTGGTTTTCTTGCAGATGTTTTATGATCCAACTAGGGAATACTATCAGTGCTAGAAGGGAGAGGAGGAGGAGGAGGAGGAGGAGGAGGAGGGGAGGGCGGAGCTTGAGGAGGAAGAGGAATAGAGGGGGGAGGGGCAGGAGGAAGAGGAGGAGGACTGTGGGGTCCTGGGTGCTCTCTGAGCTGGGTGGTTTTCTTGCAGACGTTTCATGACCCAAATAGGGAACACCATCAGTGCTAGAAGGGAGTGGGAATTGCAGAGAGGAGGAGGAGGAGGAGGAGGAGAACTGTGGAGTCCCTGGTGCTCTCTGAGCTGGGTGCTTTTCTTGCAGACGTTTCATGACCCAACTAGGGAACATCATCAGAAGTGAGAGGAGGAGGAGGAGGACGACGACAATGACGATGACAACAACTATGGAGTTCTTGATGCTCTCTGAGCTGGGTGGTTTTCTTGCAGATGTTTCATTACCCTAACTGGGTAACATCATCAGTGTTGGAAGGGAGGGGGGTTTGCAGAGTGGAGCAGAAGAAAGAGGAGGAGGAGAAGGATGTCGACAAGGACTGTGGGGTCCTTGGGGCTCTCTGAACTTTGTTGTTTTCTTGGAGATGTTTCATCACCCATCTAGGTAACATCATCAATGCTAGAGGGAATGTGGTTTATGGGGGAGAGGAAGACTGTGGGGTGCTTGGTGCTTTCTGAGCCAGGTTGTTTTCTTGCAGACATTTCACGACCCAACTAGGTGACATCATCATTGCTAGCAGGAAGAGGAGGAGGAGGAGGAGGAGGAGGAGGAGGAGGAGGAGGAGGAGGAGGAGGAGGAGGAGGAGGACAACGACAACGACAACGACTGTGGGGTGCTTGGTGCTCTCTGAGCCAGGCTGTTTTCTTGCAGACATTTCACGACCCAACTAGGTGACATCATCAGTGCTAGCAGGAAGAGGAGGAGGAGGAGGAGGAGGAGGAGGAGGAGGAGGAGAAGGAGGAGGAGGAGGACGACAATAACAACGACAACGATGATTGTGGGGTGCTTGGTGCTCTCTGAGCGAGGCTGTTTTCTTGCAGACATTTCACGATCCAACTAGGTGACATCTTGAAAGGTTGCGATATCTTCAAGAAAACAACCAAGCTCAGAGAATACCAAGAACTCCACATTGATAGCTTTGCCCTTCTGGATGCATTTGATCTGGAGGATACAGAGAGTAAATACTAAAAATCGATGGGCTTTCCTAACCTGATATTTAATTCAGTTGAGCCATGGTTGGCTGGTCTGGATGCAGCAGGTCTTCCCATTATTCTTGTTTTAATCAAGGTTGTATCCCCACACTTGGAACACTGCAGCCAATTTTGCTCACCATACTACAAAAAAGATGTTGAGAGTTTGGAAAAAGTTCAGAGAAGAGCAACTAAGAGGATCCAAGACCCGGAGACGAAAACATATGAAGCATGGCTGCAGAACTTGGGTTTGGCTAGTCTAGAGAAAAGAAGAAATAGGGGAGACATGACACCAGTGTTCCAGTATCTGAGGGGCTGCCCCAAAGAAGAGGAGGGGGTCAACTTATTCACCAAAGCACCAGAGGGAAGGATGAGAAACAATGGTTGGAAACTGACCAAAGAGAGAAACAACCTGGAATTAAGGAGAAATTTCCTGACAGGGAGGACAATTAACCAGTGAAACAGCTTGCCTCAAGAAATCATAGGCGCTCCATCACTGGAAGTTTTTATGAATAGACATTCACCTGTCTGAAATGGTATAGGGCAGTGGTGGCGAACCCATGGCACGGGTGCCAGAGGCGGCACTCAGAGCCCTTTCTGTGAGTACACACGCCCTCGCCCCAGTCCTAGGCCTTCAGCTGGGTTTTATAAACCCTTTTCGCTTTAGGCCTCTGCCGCCGTGTGCAAAAAAAAAAAAGGTTCAATCAATCAGTCAATTTCAACTTCTCACGGAAAAAAAAGATCTTGCAAAGTTGGAATTGATTGATTGAACTTTTTAGTCCCACCCAGTCTGCCGTTACCACAGCAGCCACGGCCACCCAATGGGCCACACCTACCCGGCGCCCGATGATGCATAAGTGTGTTTTGGGTTGCAGTTTGGGCACTCACACTCTAAAAGGCTCACCATCACTGGTATAGGTTCTCCTGCTTGATTAGGGGGTTGGACTAGAAGACCTCCAAGATCCCTTCCAGCTCCTATTCTATTCTATTCTATTCTATTCTATTCTATTCTATTCTATTCTATTCTATTCTATGCTATTCTGTAATTCTATTCTATTCCATTCCACAATCTATTCCATTCCACAACCCATTCCATTTCATTCCCCATTCTATTCTATTCTATTCTATTCTATTCTATTCTATTCTATATTCCATTCTATATTCTATTCTATTTTATTCTATTCTATATTCTATTCTATATTCTATTCTATTCTATATTCTATTCTATTCTATTCTATTCTATTCTATTCTATTCTATTCTATATTCTCTTCTATATTCTCTTCCATTCTATTCTATTCTATTCTATATTCTATTCTATATTCTATTCTATATTCTATTCTATATTCTATTCTATTCTGTATGACCCACTTGATGGTTGGCCTCGGTTTCCCCAAAAAAGCCTCGGCAGAGGGGG
>NW_024098147.1:115000-262500 GCF_016545835.1 Crotalus tigris | reverse complement strand
AGTGACAAAGAGGGGACAAACGTTTTCTGCATCTCACTTGGAAGGAAAAAGAAATAAAATATTTGCAAACTGGAGCAAGAGCAGAAACACTCACACACACACACACACACATACAAAAAACCGAGGTTCAATTCGTCATGCAACTGATTAGCTGCCTGGGTCAACTTTGCTGGAAAAGGGTGTGTGTGTGTGTGTGTGTGTGTGTGTGTGTGTGTGTGTGTGTGTGTTAGGAGGGTGGCACATTTATTCTGGCTCTCCAAGGTGTTGGGAGGAGGATGACGGCTGCCAGTTGCAAGGCCAGTGACGGTGGCATGAAAGCAGCGTGCCCAGAAACTGCCACTCTCCTGACCCCATGATTTGCTGAACAATGCAGTGATTTGCTGCACTGTGGCAAAAACAGTCATAAAATGGGATGCAACTCACTTAGCGACTGCCTCTTGGGCTCAGTTGGGAGGAGGAGGAGGAGGGGAACACCTGTGGGGCCCTTGGTGCTCTCTGAGCTGGATTGTTTTCTTGCAGACCTTTTATGACCCAACTAGGGAACATCATCAGTGCTAGAAGGGAGGAAGGTTTGGAGAGAGCAGCAGGAGGAGGACGAGAACAGCTGGGATCCTTGGTGCTCTCTGAGCTTTGTTGTTTTTTTGCAGATGTTTCATGACCCAACTAGGGAACGTCATCAGTGCTAGAAGGGAGGGGGGTTTGCAGAGAGGAGGAGGAGGAAGAGGAGGAGAAGGAGGAGGAGGAGGAGAAGGAGGAGAAGGAGGAGGAAGAAGAGGGCAGCTGGGATCCTTGGTGCTCTCTGAGCTTCATTGTTTTTTTGCAGATGTTTCATAACCCAGCTAGGGAACATCATCAGTGCTAGAAGGGAGTGGGGGTTTGCAGATAGGAGGAGAGTTTGCAGAGA
The DNA here is from genome assembly GCF_016545835.1 of Crotalus tigris. NCBI lineage: Eukaryota > Metazoa > Chordata > Lepidosauria > Squamata > Viperidae > Crotalus > Crotalus tigris. The sequence goes on along the minus strand of NW_024098147.1, from coordinate 261,596 downwards.
GGAGGAGGAGGAGGAGGAGGAGGAGGAGGAGGAGGAGGAGGAGGAGGAAGAAGAAGAAGAAGAAGAAGAGGGCAGCTGGGATCCTTGGTGCTCTCTGAGCTTCGTTGGTTTTTTTTGCAGATGTTACATAACCCAACTAGGGAACATCATCAGTGCTAGAAGGGAGGGGGTTTGCAGAGAGGGGGAGGAGGAGGAGGAGGACTGTGGAGTCTTTGGTGCTCTCTGAGTTGGTTGTTTTCTTGCAGACCTTTCATGACCCAACTAGGGAACATCATCAGCGTAACGCTAGCACTGATGGTACCTACCCTAGTTTGGATAACGAAATGTCTGCATGAAAACCACCCAGCTCAGAGAGCACCAAGGACCCCACCTGTCCTCCTCCTCCTCCCACCTGCAACCCCCCTCCCTTCTAGCACTGATCACGTTCCCTAGTTGGGTAACGAAATGTCTGCAAGAAAACCACCCAGCTCAGAAACCAAGGACCTCAGATGCTTCCTCCTCCTGCTCCCCCATGGACCCCCCTCCCTTCCAGCAGATGGTGTCCCCTAGTTGGCTAATAAAACGTGTGCTTTGCTCCACAAAGCCCCCAGCGGGGTTTCCAAGCCACAGTGGCTTGGGTGCAGACAACGTGATCAGCCACAAGTATTTTTGCACAGCCCTTTAGGTCCCAGCAGCCACAAAGCGGGGGGTGGGGGTGGGGGGGTTGGCTAAGCAAGGTCCCCCCATTCTTAAGTAATAGCTCTGGATTGAAATGCCCAGCCGGTTGCTGACCAAACCAGTTTTAATCGTGTTCTGAACTCTTTGTTTTAATCTGTGCTCTTCTTCATGTGTTTATGTTATTTTATTACGCTATTATAAACCAACCAGAGCCCCCGAGACCTAGAAAGTTAATAAATATGGAGATTATATGTCGCCCAGAGTCCCCCTGTGAGGAAGATGGAGATAATGATGATGATAATAATTTGGAAGGGACCTTGGAGGTCATCTAGTCCAACCCCCTGCTCAGGCAGGAAACCCTAGACCATTTCAGACAAATGGCTGCCCAGTCTCTTCTTAAAAACTTCCAGTGTTGGAACATTCACCTTCTGGAGGCAGGTAGTTCCAATGGTTGATTGTCCTCACTGTCAAGAAATTTCTCCTTAGTTCCAGGTTGCTTCTCTCCTTGGTTAGTTTCCCTCCGTTGCTTCTTGTCCTGCCTTCAGGCACTTAGGAGGATAGCTTGACTCCCTCTTCTTTGGGGCAGCCCCTGAGATACCGGAAGACTGCTATCCTGTCCCCCCTCGTCCTTCTCTTCATTAAACTAGACATGCCCAATTCCAGCAACTGGAATTCCAGAAGTTTCTCCTTAATTCCAGGTTGCTTCTCTTCTTGATTGGTTTTTTGTCCTGCCTTCAGGCGCTTTGGAGAAGAACTTGACTCCCTCTTCTTTGGGGTATGAAATGAGATGAGATGAGATAGATAGACAGATGATAGATGCACAGATGGATGGATGAATAGATGACAGATGGATAGTTGGATAGATAGTAGATAGGTGGAGATGATAGATATGATATATAGACATAGAATAGAAGATAGATAATAATAATAATAATAGTAAAGTTGGAAGGGACCTTGGAGGTCATCTAGTCCAACCCCCTGCTCGGGCAGGAAACCCTACACCATTTCGGACAAATGGCTGTCCAGTCTCTTCTTAAAAACTTCCAGTGTTGGAGCATTTACTGCTTCTGGAGGCAAGCTGTTCCACTGATTAATTGTTCTCACTGTCAGGAAGTTTCTCCTTAGTTCTAGGTTGCTTCTCTCCTTGATTAGTTTCCACCCGTTGCTTCTTGTCCTGCCTTCAGGCGCTTTGGAGAAGAGCTTAATTCCCTCTTCTTTATGGCAGCCCCTGAGATATTGGAATACTGCTATCCTGTCCCCCCTTGTCCTTCTCTTCGTTAAACTAGACATACCCAATTCTCGCAGCCGTTCCTTATATGTTTTAGCCTCCAGTCCCCTAATCATCTTATAGATAGATAGATATAGGCAGGCAGGCAGAAACACAGACAGACAGGAGATGGGTGGATATAGATAGACATAGATGACAGATAGATGATAGGCCGATGATATAGATGATAGGTGACAGATGATATAGATCAGGGGTCTTCAAACTTGGCCCTTTTATGACTGGTGGACTTCAACTCCCAGAATTCCTCAGCCAGGCACACACCAGTCATAAAAGGGCCAAGTTTGAAGACCCCTGATATAGATGATAGATGACAGATCAATAACAGATTGACAGACATAGATGATAGACAGATAAATCTGCTGCAGGCAGCTGGAACGGGGATCAAATAAGATCTGTTTCTGCTCCAGAATGGACAGACCATCATTTCAGTCTTATATAGATTCATCTTAGATTCGTATCAAAGAAAATCAAAGTAAAATATAGGTAGTCCTCAACTTACAATGACAGTTCATTTAGTGACCATTCAAAGTTGCAAGGGCACTGAAAAAAAACCGATGTGGCTGTTTGATGACCGTTGCAGCCTCCCCCGTGGTCACGTGGCCAAAATTCAGATGCTGGGTAACGGACTCCTCACATTTACGATGGCCGCAACGTCCTGGGCTCACGCAGGCCCCATTTGCGACTTTCTGACAAGCAAAGTGAACGGGCAAACCAGAGTCATTTAATCACAGAATGACCAAACTGGAAGGGAGCTCCGAGGTCATCTAGTCCAACCCCCTGCTCAAATAGAAGACCCTCACGGAAGGATAGAATTACATCTGAGCATCTTACTAGCTGAACAACTGCAGGTGTTCACTTAACAACATGGCAAAACTCGCTTAACAAATGCCTCGCTTAGCAACGTGAGCGGTCGTAAGTAGAGGATTGCCTGCCAGGATAAAATAGATAAAAGAAAACAAGAGTGATGAAATAAATGTGGGGTGCGAGGAAAAAGAGCTCTACAGCAACCGTTGAGCGAGTTAATCACCCGCCTCACTTAACGACTACAATGACTTGCGGCGATAATGGGTAAGGGCCCATGATGGTCGTAACTCAAGGACTACCTGCACTGGCCCACTGGTGTAAACGCTCAGTATAAGACCACCCAAAGGCTGAGTTTCAAAGATGTCCAACTTTGGCAACTTATGGACTTCAACTCCCAGAATTCCTCAGCCAGCCATGCCTGTTTTTTTCCCCTTTCCACTCTCGAGTGGAGAGATTACAGAGGAAAGGATAAGAGAGTAAGCAGGCCACAATGGGGCTGCGCATGAAAAGGAATGCATTAATGCCAGGGAATTCTGGGAATCAAAGTCCACAGGTCTTCCATCTTGAAAGCCTGTTATGACTTCATCTCGGGGGTCTCTTTTGCTCCAGGAGGGAGGGGGGAAAAAAAGGACGCCAGGAAGCAGCTTCTCGACCACCGAATGACACCCTCTTTATTCAAAAATATATTTATGAGACATTTCAGAATATACCGCTGCTAAAAGGACAGCCTGTCCCTCTAAATCTCTAAACTGATTCATGTACAGGTGTAAGAAAATGCCTCAGGGGGCGGGGGGGGGGGGACGGATCAGATCAAGAGCCGAAAGACCACACAGTGCGGAGGGGAAAGGGGGACTCCCACCACAGCCCCCGCCTCGACCCTTGGATTTCAATTAGGGCGAAACCACAAATGGAATAACGTGGGGGTGGCCGGACGTGGGACGCTGCGATTCAGGCACGCTCACTTGCACACCCGGCGGGCGCAAAGTGGGGGCTCCCCCCTGCTGTGGGGTCTGGGAAGGGGATCATCCCCAGTGGCTTCCAGGCTTAAAGACCACCGGAAGTTGCCTTCTCCACCTGGGGGCACCTCCAGATGTTCGGGGCCACATCTGCCAAGTGGGGCTGAGCTGACGGAGAACGTGGGGACTCGTGGCCCAGACCAGCTCCCCGAAAGGGATGGGGGGGGGGCTGAATGTGGGCACCAAGCAGAAAGCCCGACCCTTCTATGTAAGGAGAGTAAAGCGATTTGAGCAGCAAAAGTCTTCTAAAGCAGGGGTCTTCAACCTCGGCCACTTCAAGACTGGTGGACTTCAACTCCCAGAATTCCCCAGTTTGCCAATTCCAGGAGTTGAAGCCCACCGGTCTTAAAGTAACCAAGTTTGGAGACCCCAATCTGGATGGGACGTTTCTGTTCATAGCTTAAGTTATTTAGCAAACGCGCCCATTGTCTGCTTTACATCATCTAGAATATAGTGTTTCTCAACCTGCCTTGAAGATGGGTAGACTTCAACTCCCAGAATTCCACAGCCAGCCATGCCTGTTTTTTTTTTTTTTTTTTGCCCCTTCCCACTGCTGGCTGCGGAATTCTGGGAGTTGAAGTCCACATGCCTTAAAATTGTCAAGGTTGAGAAACACTGGTCTAGAGTGGAGAGATTACAGAGGAAAGGATGGCAAGAGAGTAAGCAGGCCGTAATGGGGCTAGGCATGAAAAGGAATGCATGAATGCCAGGGAATTCTGGGAGCTGAAGTCCGCAGGTGCTAAAAGTTGCCAAGGCTGGAGACATCCCCCCCCCCACTCTAAAGAAGGGGCAAGAGGATGCCTCCGGGAAATGCACAGCGATGGCGGAATGGGTCGTTCCGTTGCTTTCTTTGGAAAAACAGCAGGAAAGCCCCCATCACTCTCCTTGGTGGGGGTCCTGGGGCAAAACGAATGCTTGCATTTTTATGTCGGCTGCGTTGCAAAGTGGAAAGGGCTTCGTCCCACCTGGGCGTGGATCCAAAGGCCTGGGTTGTTGATTGTGGGGAGGGGGGGAGCAGAAAATGTACTCATTGACTATTCCTGTCCCCCCCCCACACACACACAGACTGGGAGCTAGAGAGGGAACGAACTGGCAACCTTTCACAGCTTTGGAGATGGAGGGGAGGGGGGAAGACGCTTTCCTAAAGCCCACGGATTTGAACCTTCTACACTTAGCCCCGTTTCAGGCTGCGGGAGGAGGAGCCTGGGAAACTGGGGAGGGGGAGAAGGAGGGGCTTCTGCTAAGCCCCAGGCCCCAGGGGTCAAAGCAGGGGAAGGGCCACCCGAGCTCATTTCTGGGGGGGGGGAGAGTAGGTGCTCTGGCTGTCCCAGTGAAGAGGGGGGAAGAAGCTCCCCCGGGCTGATCCCTCATGCAGCTGCCTCTGCCATCCCTGACCCACAGCCCCCCGCCCCCCCCCAAATTGGCCCACCCCTCAAAACAATCCAGTCTTTTTTTTCTTTTTCCAAACACAGGAGGGGGGGGGAAACAAAACAAAACAAAGCTACACAAGAGATCCAAATTCTTCAAAGGCTCTGGGCACACATGATTTGCGGCTGCTGGAAGTGCCCGCGGGGGTGTGTGGATTTTCCTGCGGAAGGACGCCCGTCCGCTTCCCACCCCGAAACAAAGGCGGTGCCCTTCCGTGCCCGTGCCCACTTCCTACCCCCCCCCCTCCCAGTCACCAGGCCAGGCAGCAGCCTTGGCAGAGATGGAGATGGGCCACGGCGGCGGGGGTGTCTCTGCCCGCCGTCCCTTCCGAGGTCAGCTTCCCGCGAGGATCTCTCATCCTGGCGAAGGGGTCTGCTGCTGGGGGGGGGGGCAGGTGGGCGGGCGAGGCAGACCCCCCTCCCCGTGTCCTAGTCAGTAGAGAAAAGGTCCCCAGCAGACGGGAGGGGCGCCAGCCCGCCAGTGACGTTGGGCAGCAGCGACAGGTCCGGCAGACTCTGGATGTGGGACTTGAGCTCTTTGCGCACCTGAGTGACCCGCGCCAGTTTCTGCTTGTATTCCTGCAGAGGGGAGGGGAGGGGAAGAGGGGGAGAGAAAGAGGGAGAAGACATTCGTTCATTGGTTTTTCACATTTCGACTCTGGGTCACTGTGCCCTGAAACATCCAAACGATAAAAACGGCACGTAAAGGTAGTTAAGATAACCTTTATTGACATTTTATTACTGTGGGCACAGCGGCACACATCAAAAATGAAATTTAGTTGCCTGCTCTCGAAGAGCAACAGATACATGACACACACCTAAACGTACTATGAACAACATATGTACAGACCCACATCCCTACATATACGTAGCAAATAAATATTAAATACTGTCCATCTTGAATATATAGCGGAAGGAGGAAGCTTGAGAGTTCACAAGGTTAATGCTGTATGGAATGAAACTATGGTTGAATCCGGATGTTCTGCTACGGATACCACGGACCCCCCTCCTCCCAGAAGGAAACAGGTAGTGAAGAAGATGTGGCATGTCCCAGATAATCTTACACCAGTGGTTCTCAAACTTTTTAATGCCGCGACCCCCAACCGGTTGTAAGTCGAGGACTACTCAACCGGTCGTAAGTCGATGACTACTGAACTGGTGCAGCACCGTTTGCAGAATGGGACTTTTGGCGGGCTCAGCAGGGCAGAGACAGCCTGGACCATTCCTATTGGCTTTGGAAAGCCAATAGAATTAGACTCTATTCAAGAGAGTCTATTCTCTTGGCTTTCAAAAGCCAATAGAATAAAAGGGAGGAGCACAGCTAAGGAAAAGGGGGGAAAAATGGTGGACTGCGTTGTTTGGCGACCCCCCTGAAATGGTCGTTCGACCCCAAATGGGGTCCCGACCCACAGGTTGAGAACCACTGCCTTACGCAGACCCTGCTCAAGCAGCACTTCTGTGCTATGTCCTGGATGGGAGGGAGGGAACAGCCAATGATCGTTTCTGCCGTCCTCACCACTCTCTGCACCGCCTTCCTGTCTGAAGCAGGGATGCTTCCAAACCAGACTGTGATGCTGTACGAATGAAACTATGGCTGAATCTGGAGGTTCTGCTAAAAATTGGAACATGCTTTTTTTCCAAAAAGCAAACTGGCCTTTGGTTTTTTTTTTTCCCTTGAAGATGTTTCGCTGCTCATCCACAGAAGCTTCTTCAGTTCTGAACACAAATCTTGGGGACCATCAACATCCGGATGGCTTCTCAATTGAAGACATTGCTTGGATGAGTAAGGAAAGGTCACGGTTTTAATAAACTTTGGTTCAGTTGCCAAGATTTAACCTTCTTAAGACCGGGGTCCCCAAGCCCTGGCCCCTGGACCGGTACCGGGCCACGGCATGCCAGAAGCCGGTCCACATAAACAAGGAAAGCCCCAAAGTTCATGGCATCCGGCCCTCTCAATTCCTGGCCAATAGATGGGGAAGAAATGGAGGTAGTGACAGATTTTATCTTCCTGGGCTCCACGATCACCGAAGATGGGGACCGCAGCCAAGAAATTAAGAGACGCTTGCTCCTGGGGAGGAAAGCTATAACAAATCTGGGACAGCACACTAAAAAGCAGAGACATCACCCTGCCAACAAAAGTGCGTATAGTCCAGGCCATGGTTTTCCCAGTTGCAATGTATGGCTGTGAAAGTTGGACCCTAAGAAAGGCTGAGCGCCAAAGAATGGAGGCCTTTGAACTCTGGTGCTGGAGAAGACTCCTGTGAGTCCCTTGGACTGCAAGGCGTTCAAACCGGTCAGTCCTAGAAGAGATCAACCCTGACTGCTCTTTAGAAGGCCAGATCCTGAAGTTGAAACTCAAGTTCTTTGGCCACCTAATGAGAAGGAAGGACTCCCTGGAGAAGAGCCTGATGCTGGGAAAGATGGAGGGCAAGAGAAGAAGGGGAGGACAGAGAAGGAGGGGGCTGGATGGAGTCCCTGAAGCAGCAGGCGGGAGCTTCAATGGACTCCAGAAGATGGTAGAGGACAGGAAGGCCTGGAGGAACGTGGTCCATGGGGTCGCGATGGGTTGGACACAGCTTCGCAACTAACAACTCTTCCCCCAGGCCCAGCTGACAATCAGCAACATGCAGGAAAAAGAGTTGCCAGGATCTGCAGCTCTTTCATGTTGATCAGCCCTGCTGATTTTGTCCCGTGTGTGTTTGCAAAACTCCACAACACGCAGAGATCCTCTGAAACCCGAATGGCACCAGTCCACCCACGGATTCCTCCCCTGCTTCCAGACTGCTGGTCTCCATCCACAAAAGATTTCAAAATCCCCTTAAAAGGAAGCGACTTCAAGCGAAAATGCAGTCGGACCAAGTAACTACGTCTCAAAAAAGGCCACACACGTTTGACGGGTACGACAAACATGAGAAGTGCAGGAGTCACCCTGGGGCTCTAGTCCAGGGTGACAGATGAGGAAATTTCAGGTTTTTAAAGACTCTATTAAAAAATAATGGGCCCCGTTAAATGATATTTAATGTGGAGAAAAGCAAAGCCTTACATTTAGGCAAGAAAAACCCCAAAGGCACAAGTGCAGACTGGGCGAGGCCTGGCTCAAAAACAGCCACTGGGAGAGGGACCTCGGAGTCCTAGTGGACGATCGCTTGACCGTGAGCCAGCCGTGTGCAGCAGCAGCAGCCAAAAAAGCTATCACAATCCTGGGTTGTATTAACAGAGGCATAGAATCAAGATCAAGGGAAGTATTCATACTGCTTTATAAAGCCCTAGTGAGGCCACACCTGGAATACTGCAAGCAGTTTTGGTCACCATATCACAAAAAAGATGTTGAGAGTTTGGAAAAAGTGCAGAGAAGAGCAACTAAGATGATGCAAGGTCTGGAGACTAAAACATACGAAGAACGGCTACGGGACTTGGGTCTGGCTAGTCTAAGGAAAAGAAGAAATGGGGGAGACATGATAGCAGTCTTCCAGTATTTGAGGGGCTGGCACAAAGAGGAGGGGGTCGATTTATTCCCCAAAGCACCAGAGGGAAGGACGAGAAACAATGGATGGAAACTGACCAAAGAGAGAAGCAATCTGGAATTAAGGAGAAACTTCCTACCAATGAGGACAATTAACCAGTGGAACAGCTTGCCACCAGAAATCGTGGGTGCTCCATCACTGGAGGTTTTTAAGAGGCTGGACAGTCACTTGCCTGAGACAGTATAGGTTCTCCTGCTTGAGGGAGGGGCTGGACTAGAAGACCTTCTAGCTCTATTCTGATTGATTGATTGACTGATTGATTGATTGATTGACTGAAAAATATAACTGACTCTGTTCAACAATCAGATCACTCCACGGATTTGCCACTCAGGGCTGTTATCTTTCACAAACTAACAGCTAGCAATTGATGGAGAGAGTGGAGTGATTTTCAGTTAACCAAAGCCCCCTTCATTTAAAACAGGATTGTCCAATCTTGGCAATTTTAAGACCAGTGGACCTCAACTCCCAGAATTCCCCAGCCAGCTTTGCTATTCTATTCTATTCTATTCTATTCTATTCTATTCTATTCTATTCTATTCTATTCTATTCTATTCTATTCTATTGTTCCGTTCCATTCTATTCTACTCTACTCTAATTCTATTCTGTTCTACTCTAATTCTAATTCTATTCTATTCCATGTTCTATTCTATTCTACAATCCGTTATTTCTATTCTATTCTATTCCACTCCATACTATCTTCTATTCTATTCTATTCTATTCTATTCTATTCTAAATCTTATTCTATTCTATTCTGTAATTCTATTCTAATTCTAATTCTAATTCTACTCTACTCTAATTCTATTCTATTCTGACATTTTTCTTGACCTGGCTGCACAAAGACTAAACGGTTGCTTAGCTTCTCCAGCACGTCCTTTCGGACCTTCCCAGGGCTGGCCCTGCCTTCTCTGCATGGGGTTTAAGGGAGGCAGCTCTAGCCCTCCTTTCTGGCAGCCCCCCCCCCACACCCAGCCGGGAGCAGCGAGTTCAGGCATGACTCATGCCTGGGAAAAGCGGTCCCAACCAGGGGCTCCAGAGTTCGGGGCCATTTCAGGCCTCCTGGGTCCATGCAGGCATTTTACGGGAACAACAGGGATTCTGCATTCGGCCAAGAAAACACTCAAGGTCAGCAGCAACTTCTAAATCTGGATTTTAACATTTCGGATCGCCAGCCAATCATGTGCTTAGCAACCCTTCTGAGACGTACTGCATCGACAAGACATTTTAAAAAGAAAAATAAATAAAACAATAGATTATTTTTTGGGGAGACAAAAAAAAAAGGAAATAAAATTGGCTAGTGAAAATTAAAAGTGTTAGTCAAAGAGTCAGAATTTTTTTTAAAAAATAGGTTTGAGGAAACGGATTTTTCAACGAAAAATCTCAAAATGAACATATCCTACCTAAAACAACGTGAAAGGGCGAATTTTATATGCTGAAACGCCAAACGTGCTTAGCAATGTTTACTGAAATCTGTCAATATTTGTGAAGTGAGAAAGACAAGAATTAGCTATCTGAATCACTGGATAGCTGGAGAATTGCTTGGAAAGATAGAAAACGGAGAGAAAAAGAAAAATAGAAAAATAGAAAACGGAGAAAAAGATAGAAAAAGAGCCACTGGTCCACCGAGCTTGCCCTTCGAGCTTGATTTTATTCTTTTAAATTCTTCTCAGATAATAATAATAATAATGACAATAATAATAATAATAATAGCTGGAAGGGACCTTGGAGGTCATCTACTCCAACCCCCTGCTCAGGCAGGAAACCCCAAACCATTTCAGACAAATGGCTGTCCAGTCGCTTCCTAAAAACCTCCAGTGTTGGAGCATTCACAATTTCTGGAGGACTGGTGGTTAATTGTTCTGTCAGGAAATTCTTCCTTAGTTCTAGGTTGCTTCTCTCCTTGAGTGGTTTCCATCCATTACTTCTTGTCCTGCCTTCTGGTGCTTTGGAGAATAGCTTGACTCCCTCTTCTTTGGGGCAGCCCCTGAGATATTGGAAGGCTGCTATCATGTCCCCCCTGATCCTTCTCTTCATTAAATTAGACCTACCCAATTCCAGCAACCTTTCCTTATATGTTTTAGCCTCCAGTCCCCTAATCATCTTTGTTGCTCTTCTCTACACTCTTTCTAGAGTCTCAGCATCTTTTTTACATGGTGGTGACCAAAACTGGATGCAGGATTCCAGGTGTGGCCTTACCACATGCTGGCTGGCTCAGGAATTCTGGGAGTTGAAGTCCACAGGTCCTCAAGTCGTGATGGATGCCCACGACCGCTCAAGGACAAGCCCTAGAGAACCTCCAGGAAGTCCGTTTCCCCAGACCCGTGTGCTCCTGCAAGCAGTGTGTGTATGGGGTGTGTGTGCGTAACTCGTCCCACACCTAGGCTACCCGTGCCCGGAAGGCGAAGGGGGCCAGGAGGGTGGGCAGGGCGCCCCGCTCACCTCTAGCTTCTTCTCCTTCTCCGTCAGCACGTCCTTCTGGGTCTGCGTGTACTCGATCAACATGCGTGCCAGCTGGCGCCGGTCCTCCAGTTCCGCGGCTAGCCGCCCGTTGTATTCAGCGAGTAGCAAGCACGCCTCGTCCACCGTCTTCGACAGGCGCTCCGCCGCCTCTTTGTCTGCGCACAGAAGACAGAGTAAAACAGGTTACAGGGAGGACACACACACACACACAACCCCTTTTGTGTTGCTGACCAGCAGCAAGCCGCTCGTCCGGAGGGAAGGATGCCAAGCAAGGGAGGGTTTTGCGATCTTGGCCAACTTTCTACCTTGTGCAAAACCTGAGGAAGTTGACGGACCGTCTTTTCCCAGCCCGGCAGAGCAGGGAGGCAGGGGATGCCAGGGGTCCCCTCTCTTAAGGAGGTCCACCAGGTGGGACCACGAAGAAGGGCCTTCTCCGTGGTGGCCCCCTCCCTCTTATTTGAAGGACCATCTTTTCCCAGCTAAATTTATCCAACCCACCTGAGTGGGCAGACAAAGGATGTTATGGATCCCCTCACTTAAGGAGGTCCACCTGGTGGGACCACGAAGAAGGGCCTCTTACTTGGAGGACCATCTATAAACCACAGGTAGTCCTTGACTTACGACAACTGAGCTCAAAATGTCCGTTGTTAAACAAGGCAATTAAATTTTACCCCATTTTACGACCTTTACGCCACAGTTCTTAAGCCAGTTGCTGCAGTTGTTAAGTAAAGTATGTGACTATCAAGAGCTTTGCTTGTCAGAAGCCAGCTGGGGGGTGTGTGTCACATGTGGCAATCACGTGACACTTGCAGGCTGCAACCGTGGTACATGCAATGTGGCTGCCGAGCCCCTGGATTTGGTCACGTGACTACGGGGAACAACATGATGGTCTTAAGGGTGGAAAACGGTCATAAATGACTTTTTTGTCAGTGCCCTTGTGACGGACTGTTATTAACTCAGCTGTAAGTCGAGTTCGCCATGGTTATTTAATAATAATAATAATAATAGTAACAACAACAACAATAATAACAACAACAAAGTTGGAAGGGATCTTGGCGGTCATCTAGTCCAACCCCCTGCTCAGGCAGGAAACCCTATCCCATTTCAGACAAAGGGTTGTCCAGTCTCTTCATAATAAATAATAATAAAGTTGGAAGGGACCTTGGAGGTCATCTAGTCCAACCCCCTGCTCAGGCAGGAAACCCTATCCCATTTCAGACAAAGGGCTGTCCAGTCTCCTCTTAAAAATATATTCTCATATATATTTATCTAGAACAGAAGAGAATAACAGAGTTGGAAGGGACCCTGGAGGTCATCTAGTCCAACCCCCTGCTCAGGCAGGAAACCCTACCCCATTTCAGACATAAATTCAGAGAATAAGAGAGTTGGAAGGGACCTTGGAGGTGGCTGAGGAATTCTGGGAGTCAAAGTCCACCAGTCTTAACGTTGGCACGGCTGGGGACCCCTGTCTTAGACCCCGATTCGGTTTCCGCTCAGCCGAGCGGTTTTGGCCCCGGGAGGAGAGTGGCTGACCTGTGATCTTCTCCAGCAGCGACACGTCCTGAACCTCCTGAGGAAGAGAGGCGATCTTCTGCCGCACGGTGGCATCGCCCGAGGCCGCGTTCTCCAAGTCCTGCAGGGCCTTGATCAGGTCCTCGGCCTGCCCGGGGGAAGACAGGGAAAGATGGGCGCCGGGGCTTCCCCACGGCCCCTCTCCCAAAGATCTTGGGCACTGGGTCAACTCTGCAAACGAATTGGGCTGAAGCCATTTCCCCTTCCTTTTCAAATGCCACAGAGTTGGGAGGGGGAGGGATGAGTATTTTTTAGTCTTAGTCAAAACAATAAATTGTTCCGTGGGAACCAAGGTCATTGCTGATTCTGTTTCGGCAAGCTGAAGCTTCAGGTTAGAACAGTGTTTCCCAAACTTGACAATTTTAAGGCATGAGGACTTCAACTCCCAGAATTCCACAGCCAGCAATGCTGGCTGTGGAATTCTGGGAGTTGAATTCCTCATGCCTTAAAATTGTCAAGTTTGGGAAACACTGGGTTAGAAAACCCGCTCAAGTAGTTAATTGGGGAATGTGATTTATGACACCTTACTGGGCTGGGAAGTTCAACTTTGTAACATTGTGACCTCTGAGGGAACTCCAGTTTTGGTTTCACTTTTGATCATGCCCCATACCGTGTAGCCAAATAAATATGTTCTTTAAGGCAGGGGTCCCCAACCTATGGGCCGGTACCGGGTTGTGGGCTCTTGGCCAGCAGGCCGCAGAAATGGCTGGCCAGGGCGGGCACGCGTGGGCGCGCATTCCCCCCACTCGCTCTAGCGCCCACAGCCATTTGTGCATGCGTGCGGGTGCAAATGGGAACACTAGCGCAGGGGGGCCTGCGCGCCCCATTTGTGCGTGCATGAATGGGCCGCTAGCATGGTGTGTGTGTATGTGTGGCCCATTTGTGCAGGCCTGAACACGGCTGCTAGTCCTGTGCCAGTGGGCGTGGCCCTTTTTGCGTCCATGCATGTGTGTGCACAAGCAGTAATTTGGAAGCTGCTCTCCCCTCTGGGCCGCGAGTCCGGAAAGGTTGGAGAATTCTGCTTTAAGAAAAGCATTTTGCCTTGGAGTTCTGTTTTTACGGGTCTCAACTATTGGAACCATGAGACGCTGCAGCCAAGCCGGGAGCCGAAGAAAGCTGTTCTTCTGCTCAACGAAAAGACAAACTCTTTGCCCTGTTAAGGGGAGGCATGCCACGAGGCCACTGTGGGTTAAAGTCACCCTGCAAGGTGCAGATGTGCCAGGAAAGGCAGTGCAGGCGGGTAGGCAGGCCAGCAAGAGGTAGATGGCTGGGCCTATCCGGCCAGGTCTTGAAACTCGGCCCTCTGAGACATGCCAGGGATGGAGCTCCGCTGCCCTCAATGCTCGCCCAGGTGGCAGCTTCCCACAATTGGTCTTCTGGAACACAGTCAGCCCTTGCAAAGCACCCCCCCCCCACCCTGAAGGCCTGAGGCAACCAAAAGCAGGTGGTCCAGAGGCTCAGCAGAAGAAAAAGCAGGATGTGCTTCCCAGAATGCACATCACGCCCGGCTGGTTTACAATAGAGCCTCACATCGGTCTGCCTCTCTGTCTCCAGTCACCTACCTTCTCTATCTCCATCTCTATATCAAATCTCTCTCTCTCTCTCTCATCTATCTCTGCCTGCCTATCTGGTTATCTATTTGTCTGTCTCTCTTTCTTCCTACCTACCTAATCTAACCACATAGGGAAGATGAATCCATGCATCCATCCATCTATTGTATCTATCTATTGCAGTGGTTCTCAACCTGTGGGTCGGGACCCCATTTGGGGTCGAACGACCATTTCACGGGGGTCACCAAACAACGCAGTCCGCCATTTTTTCCCCCTTTTCCTTAGCTGTGCTACTCCCTTTTATTCTGTTGGCTTTTGAAAGCCAATAGAATAGACTCTCTTGAATAGAGTCTAATTCTATTGGCTTTCCAAAGCCAATAGGAATTGTCCAGGCTGTCTCTGCCCTGCTGAGCCCGCCAAAAGTCCCATTCTGCAAACGGTGCTGCACCAGTTGAGTAGTCCTCGACTTACGACCGGTTGAGTAGTCCTCGACTTACGACCGGTTTGGGGGGGGGTCGCGACATTTAAAAGTTGGGAACCACTGATCTATTGTATCTATCTATCTGTCTGTCTGTCCGTCCGTCCGTCCATCTATCCATCCATCTCTATATTTATCTTTATCATCTCTATAGCTAATTAAATACCTCTCCCGACTGACTATCATCTTATTTATCTCTCTCTCTCTATCTTTTATTTGCCATCTATCTCTCTAATCACCTGCTTCATCTGTCTGTCTAGTTATCTGGAGTGTGGAGAGAGGTCATGCAATAAGCCCTCCATTAAAGGGCTTGGAGCAAGTAGAGCACTTTCTCCCATCTCCACTACCCTCCAGGGGTCTCCAGCCAACTCCTCTTTACTCCCCATCAGCTGCAAGGCCCAACCCTGGCTGAGAAATTATGGGAACGGAAGTCCAACCACCCAGGTGGCACGAGAGGGGGGGGGGAAGGGAGAGAGAAAGAGAGGAAAAGAAAGTGAGAGAAAGTGAGAGAGAGAAAAGGAGAGAGAGAAAGAAAGAGAGAGAAAGGAGAGAGAGAGAGGGGGGAGGGAGAGAAAGGAGAAAAAGAGAAAGAAAAAGAGACAGAGGGGAGAGAGAGAGAGAGAGAAAAGGAGAAAAAGAGAGAGAGAAAGAGAAAGAGAGTGAGAGAGAAAGAGGGGAGGGAGAGAAAGGAGAAAAAGAGAGAAAGAAAAAGAGATAGAGGGGAGAGAGAGACAGAGGGGAGAGAGAGAGAAAGAGAAAGAAAGAGAAAGAGAGAGAGAGGGGGGGAGGGAGAGAGAGAAAGGAGAAAAAAGAAAGAAAAAAGTCAGGGAGAGAGAGAGAGAGAGAGAGAAAAGGAGAAAAAGAGAGAGAGAAAGAAAGAGAAAGAGTGGGGGGAGGGAGAGAGAGAAAGGAGAAAAAGAGAAAGAAAAAGAGAGACAGAGGGGAGAGAGAGAGAGAAAAGGAGAAAAAGAGAGAGAGAAAGAAAGAGAGTGAGAGAGAAAGAGAGGGAAGGGAGAGAGGAGAAAAAGAGAGAAAGAAAAAGAGATAGAGGGGAGAGAGAGAAAAGGAGAAAAAGAGAGAGAGAAAGAGAAAGAAAGAGAAAGAGAGAGAGAAAGGAGAAAAAAGAAAGAAAAAAGTCAGGGAGAGAGAGAGAGAGAGAGAGAGAGAGAGAGAGAAAAGGAGAAAAAGAGAGAGAGAAAGAAAGAGAAAGAGAGAGTGGGGGGAGGGAGAGAGAGAAAGGAGAAAAAGAGACAAAGAAAAAGAGAGACAGAGGGGAGAGAGAGAGAAAGAGAGAAAGAGAAAGAGAGGGGAGGGAGAGAGAAAAGGAGAAAAAGAGAGAGAGAAAGAAAGAGAGAAAGAAAGAGAAAGAGAGAGGAGAGAGAGAAAGGAGAAAAAGAGAGAAAGAAAAAGAGAGACAGAGGGGAGAGAGAGAGAGAAAAGGAGAAAAAGAGAGAAAGAAAAAGAGATAGAGGGGAGAGAGAGAAAAGGAGAAAAAGAGAGAGAGAAAGAGAAAGAAAGAGAAAGAGAGAGAGAAAGGAGAAAAAAGAAAGAAAAAAGTCAGGGAGAGAGAGAGAGAGAGAGAGAGAGAGAGAAAAGGAGAAAAAGAGAGAAAGAAAGAGAAAGAGAGAGTGGGGGGAGGGAGAGAGAGAAAGGAGAAAAAGAGACAAAGAAAAAGAGAGACAGAGGGGAGAGAGAGAAAAAGAGAGAAAGAGAAAGAGAGGGGAGGGAGAGAGAAAAGGAGAAAAAGAGAGAGAGAAAGAAAGAGAGAAAGAAAGAGAAAGAGAGAGGAGAGAGAGAAAGGAGAAAAAGAGAGAAAGAAAAAGAGAGAAAGAGAGGAGAGGGAGAGAGAAAAGGAGAAAAAGAGAGAGAGAGAGAAAAGGAGAAAAAGAGAGAGAGAGAAAGAGAGAAAGAGAAAGAGAGGGGAGGGAGAGAGAAAAGGAGAAAAAGAGAGAGAGAAAGAAAGAGAGAAAGAAAGAGAAAGAGAGAGGAGAGAGAGAGAGAAAAGGAGAAAAAGAGAGAGAGAGAAAGAGAGGGGAGGGAGAGAGAAAAGGAGAAAAAGAGAGAAAGAGAGAGAGAGAGAGAGAGAGAAAAGGAGAAAAAGAGAGAGAGAAAGAAAGAGAGAAAGAAAGAGAAAGAGAGAGGAGAGAGAGAAAGGAGAAAAAGAGAGAAAGAAAAAGAGAGACAGAGGGGAGAGAGAGAGAAAAGGAGAAAAAGAGAGAGAGAAAGAAAGAGAAAGAGAGTGAGAGAGAAAGAGAGGGGAGGGAGAGAAAGAAAAAGAGAGAAAGAAAAAGAGATAGAGGGGAGAGAGAGAAAAGGAGAAAAAGAGAGAGAGAAAGAGAAAGAAAGAGAAAGAGAGAGAGGGGGGAGGGAGAGAGAGAAAGGAGAAAAAAGTCAGGGAGAGAGAGAGAGAGAGAGAAAAGGAGAAAAAGAGAGAGAGAAAGAAAGAGAAAGAGAGAGTGGGGGGAGGGAGAGAGAGAAAGGAGAAAAAGAGAGAAAGAAAAAGAGAGACAGAGGGGAGAGAGAGAAAAGGAGAAAAAGAGAGAAAGAGAAAGAGAGGGGAGGGAGAGAGAAAAGGAGAAAAAGAGAGAGAGAAAGAAAGAGAGAAAGAAAGAGAAAGAGAGGGGAGAGAAAGGAGAAAAAGAGAGAAAGAAAAAGAGAGAGAGGGGAGAGAGAGAAAAGGAGAAAAAGAGAGAGAGAGAAAGAGAGGGGAGGGAGAGAGAAAAGGAGAAAAAGAGAGAGAGAAAGAAAGAGAGAAAGAAAGAGAAAGAGGGGAGAGAGAGAAAGGAGAAAAAAGAAAGAAAAAGAGAGAGAGAGAGAGAAGGAGAAAGAAGGAAAGAGAGAGAGAGAGGAAGGCAGTGGAATGGAAGGAAAGCGATCCACTCATCCTCCGTCCTGCTGCGCTCGCTAAGGTCGCCCCCTGGTGGCGGCTCCTGGCTCCTTTCTCCCCGAGGGGCTCCCCCCTTCCCAGCCTACCAGGAGGGGCCCGGCGTTGGCGTCCTGTGGGGAGTAGCCTCCAGGGTAGTCATCGTCCTCCTCTTCCTGCATCTGCTGAAACGTCCTCTTCAGGGACTTCTTCTCCTCTGTAACTGAGGCAGGGGAAAGCGGCCTTTTTGGTCTTTGCAAAATCAAAATGGGTACAATTGCAAAAGAAGCACACACACACACACACACACACAGACCCAAAAGTACGCCCAGTCCATCCCAAACAGTTCATCGACCAGGGGGCTGGTGGACCTGCAAGGTAACAGACTGCCCACGATACAGCCTACTCCCCCACCCCACCCGCACCCCAAGACAGGCCGCTTCTGTTCCTCGGGGTTCCCTTCAACCCAGCAGCAAGCCCACCACTGCAAAGAGCCCCGGGGCTCACGCATATCCAGAAACACCAGAAACTCCCCCAGCAGTGGCTTGTGCTGTGCAACTTCCCTAGACTCCTAGGGCTGGAAGGGACCTTGGAGGTCTTCTAGCCCAACCCCCTGCCCAGGGCAGGAATACAAGCCTGGCACGGGTGTCCTGCCCATTATACAAGCAGGTGACAGGCAGATTTCTGCCCTGTGGAACTCTCTCACACAGGTAAGCAGCCCCCCCCCCTTTCTCCTGGAGTTCAGGAAAGGCGTCGAAACATGGTTCAGATAGGAAGGTAGGTAGGTAGGTAGATGGACGGACGGACAGAGATAGATGGATGGGGATGGATTGATACATAGACAGATGGGATGGATGGATGAAGATAGATAGATAGATAGATACATACATACATACGCGGGAGAAAACCCGAACAACCAAAGACCTACATACATACATACATACATACATACATAGATACATAGATAGGTAGGGGTGGATAGATAGATAGATAGATAGATAGATAGATAGATAGATAGATAGATAGATAGATAGATAGATAGATAGATAGATAGATAGACAGACAGATAAAGATAGATTAGATAGATAGATAGATAGATAGATAGATAGATTAGATAGATAGATATGGATAGATAGATAGATAGACAGATAGATTAGATAGATAGATATGGATGGATAGATAGATAGATGATAGATAGACAGACAGACAAAGATAGAGATATTGTAGATAGATAGGTAAGTAGGTAGGTAGATAGGTGGGTGGATGGATGGATGGAGATGAATGGATACATACAGACGGGATGGATGAAGACAGATAGATGGTTAGAGACACGTTAGAACTTGAAGGATTTAATATTTTAGAATAGATGACTGATTTTTAATCAAGTTCTAATTAACATTGTGATGATACGATTACTTTTCCTGATTTACTGATTTTCATTTGTTACTTTTGATTATTAGGATTTATTTATATTTTTTGTGATTTTATTAGTAGTGTTTACTTAATAGATCAATGCATTTGTTTACTAATTATTTTTAATATGTTACAGTTTGTTAAAAATGGTTGAATATGATACTTACTCATTATTATGAACCGGACGGTTGCTTGTTTGTTGACATATGTGATTGTACCTATCCTTATTTTACCCTAATTCCTTATTTCCTTCCCCTCTCCCTTTCCTTCTACCCCTCCCTTTACCATACCTGTATTCTTCCTATTTTTCCTCACCTATATAAATTTAATAAAATTTTCTTTAAAAAAAAAAGATAGATAGATAGGCAGGCAGGCAGGAAGGAAGGAAGGAAGGAGAAAGGTTAAGTCAAAGCACAGATATTTACTGCTCCCATGGAAGACAAGTCAAGCATCAGAAGCACATATCCACACTGCTCTACTTGAAAAGCAAGCCCACACTGCACAACCTGAGTTTCAAGCCACAGTTTCAGTAAGTCACAACTAGCTGGGTTTATACATCGTTCTCAGCCAAAACCAAAGCTAACGAGGGCTCTGGGATCCTTTCAATAGGAGATCAGACAGCTCCCACGGCCAAAAGTCCAGACCAGGCCAGGTCAAAAAGGCCTCTGCCCAGCCCCATCAAATAGACCGCTGGCCTTCCCCTCCCTGTTTAGATTCACCTGTGCAGGTGAGCAGGACCCAGCTGGTCCGGGGCTGGGCAGTGCGGAGTGGGAGAGACAAAGAGAGGGAGGACCAGCTGTCTTTAACTTTAAGTCCTCATTTTAGCTCTGGACACCCTCAAGAGGGGAAAGAGCAGAAGGGTCTCAAAATCCCCCCTGCTCGAAACCGCTAGGCAACGCTGCCTGGCGTTAATGGTGACTGCGGCTCCCTGTGAGCCCGCCCACGATGGGAGCCAGCAAGACACCACCCCGCAGGAGCTGGCTATCCCAGAGAAACCAGTAAGTGAGTCTTCCCGTCATTATTCAAAGATTATGCAGGATGCAACTCCATCCTGCCCCCCACACCCCACAAACCCGTGAGAATTTGGACGCTTTGGCAGGCGTCAAGGTAAAGGCAGATGGCTGGCAGCTGCAGGGGAAGGGATGCCAGGAACCAGGCCTGGAAGAGAAGCCGCCACAGCAGCGGCAGCTGGCGGCACGGAGGGAAGATGGAGCACCAGCTGGTCAGGGAGCATCCGCTGCCACCCTCTGCAAAGGGATTCGGCGCGCCTGGCTGCCTTCCAGAGCACCAAGCAAAAGGGGAAGCCAGATGTTCTAAGGCAGTGGTGGCGAACCTATGGCGCGGGTGCCAGAGGCGGCACTCAGAGCCCTCTCTGTGGGCACGCGCGCCGTTGCCCCAGTCCCCGGGCCTTCAGCTGGGTTTTATAAAACCTGTTCGCTTTAGGCCCCCACCGCCGCTGTGTGCAAAAAAAAGGTTCAATCAATCAGTCAATTTCAACTTCTCGCGGGGGAAAAAAAGATCTTGCGAAGTTGGAATTGATTGAACATTTTAAGCCGAGGTGGCGCAGCAGTTAGAGTGCAATACTGCAGGCCACTTTAGCTGACTGTGTTCAGCAGGTCAGCGGTTCAAATCTCACCGGCTCAAGGTTGACTCAGCCTTCCATCCTTCCGGGGTAGGTAAAATGAGGACCCAGATTGTTGGGGGCAATGTAAATATATATATAATATATATATTATATATATATATATATATATATATATATATATATATATATATATATATATATATACATTGCTTACTGGTGTACACCGCTTAGAGAGTGCTTGCACTTAAAGCGGTATATAAGTCTCATAAATAAATAAATAATAAATAAATAGTTCCACCCAGTCTGCCGTTACCACCGCAGCCACGCCCACCCAATGGACCACGTCCACCCGGCACCCGACGATGCGTGAGTGGGTTTTGGGTTACAGTTTGGGCCCTCGGTCTCTAAAAGGTTCGCCGTCACTGTTCCAAGGCCAGCCATGCTCTCTCTCCAGCATCGATGGAGGCGCCGTGGAGGGCAATGCATCTGCAAAGCACCCCATTGCTCCTCGTTTCTGGAGAACGCAGATCCATAGCAGGCATCCTTCCGGACCAGCCTTTCCCGCGAGGCAGAGGCCCCCAACCTTTGGGGCACCAGGGGCCAGTTCTGTGCAGAGAGGTTTTTCCACCGACCGGAGGCTGCATGGTTTTGTGTGCTGCCTGCATCCCACGGAGGGGGCTTTGCTTGCTTGTGTGGACCGGTTGCTGGCGTGCCGTGGCCCGGTAGCGGTCCACACACTGGGGGGGGGGGGGTTGGGGACCCCTGCCGTAAGGGACCCTTGGTGCTCTCTGAGCTTTTTTCTTATAGACCAGTGGTTCTCAACCTTTCTAATACCGTGACCCCATAATACAGTTCCCCATGTTGTGGTGACCCCCAAGTGGGTGTGGCCATCAATAAGAGGGAGTAGGACAGCTAGGGAAAAGGGAAAAAAATGGCGGACAGCGTGGTTTGGCGACCCCCGTGAAATGGTCATTCGACCCCAAATGGGGTCCCGACCCACAGGTTGAGAACCACTGTTATAGACCTTACATTACCCAAATTGGGTAACATCGTCAGAGAAGGGCAACTAATTATTGTAGTTTGTGGAGTAACCCGGTTGTTAAATGAATCTTTGCTTGTCAGGCGGTCCCAAAAGGGGATCACACGACCCCGGGACTCTGCATCCATCATAAATGTGAGTCAGTTGCCAAGTGCCTGGATTTTGATCCTGTGACTATGGGGGGGGGAGAATGATGCAGCGGTTATTAAGTGTAGAAAACGGTCGTAAGACACTCGTTGCAGCTTCGAACAGTCCCTAAACGAATCGTTGTGAGTCGAGGACCCCCTGTAACCCAAAGAGTTCTGGGAAAAGGGGCGCAGGGTTTTATTTACCTTTGGGTTGGGGGCTATTGGAGTCCTCCATGGACAGTTTCAGCTGCTGTATGAACTCGCCGCCATACACGCTCCTCTCCTGCCAGATGTTCAGCAGCCGTTCCAAGGGCTTCTTGCAGCCCTCGTCTGCCTCCCTGCCAGGTAGGACAAAAGGGCAGCGTAAACAGCAGGATCAGAAACAGTTGCTATCAAAGAATTCTAGGCTGGAAGGGATCAGAATGGAATGGAACAGAACAGAACAGATATAAAATAGAACAGATATAGAATAGAATAGAATAGAATAGAATAGAATAGAATAGAATAGAATAGAATAGAATAGAGCAGAATATAGAATAAGAAATAGAATAGAATAGAATAGAATAGAAATAGAATAGAAATGGAATGAAACAGAATAGAATAGAATGGAATGCAACAGAATAGAATAGAATATAGAATAGAAAATATGGAATGGAAGAATAGAATATAGAATAGAATAGAATAGAATAGAATAGAATAGAATAGAATAGAATAGAATAGAATAGAATAGAATAGAATAGTTGATATTACACACATACATACATACATAAACATACATACACACTTACATACATACATATCTTTAAAATCAGTCTGGAGTCCAGACAACTACATGGACAGGATCATGTGTGTGTGTGTGTGTGTGTGTGTGTGTGTGTGTGTGTGTGTGTGTGTGTGTGTGTATATATATATATATATATACACACACATATACACACACACACACACACATATGAAGAACAGTTGCAGGAATTGGGTATGTCTGGTTTAATGAAGAGAAGGACCAGGGGGGACATGATAGCAGCTTTCCAGTATCTCAGGGGCTGCCCCAAAGAAGAGGGAGTCAAGCTCTTCTCCAAAGGGCTGCAAGGCAGAAGAAGAAGCAATGGATGGAAACTAATCAAGGAGAGAAGCAACCTAGAACTAAAGAGAAACTTCCTGATAGTGAGAACAATTAATGAGTAGAACAGCTTACAGGCAGAAGCTGTTGGCGCTCCAACAGTGGAGGTTTTCAAGAAGAGACTGGACAGCCATTTGTCTGAAATGGTATAGGGTTTCCTGGCTGAGCAGGGGGTTGGACTAGGTGAACTCCAAGGTCCCTTCCAAATCATCATCATCCTCTTCCTCTTCTTCCTCTTCTTCTTCTTCTTCTCTTCTTCTTCTTCTACTACTACTACTACTACGGATCACTACTACTACTACTACTACTACTACTACTACTACCACTACTATTACGGATCATCGCACAGTCAGTCAGATGTTCAGACTGGATTTGGCATTTTGTCTACCTATCGAGTCCTTCCCAAGGACCTAGGATGATGATGATGATGATGATTTCTCATCTAATTCCCACCCCAAGGGTATTCGTGCCTACCCTGCTCTTCTTCCACACCTTGTGAGAGCTACAGCCATTAGGAAACCTCCCCCAGCCAAGAGAAATGGCCTGTAAATGCGCAGCCATCTTCCCCACCCCAGACTCTTCCTGATGCCTGGGGGACAACATCAGCCCAAGCGGCCAGAAGCTCATGCACATCTGGAGGGCGCCAGCTTGGGGGGGGGAGAAGAAGAGCTGTCCAGAAGCCGCTTCCCCAATCTGTTCCCTGCACCTTCCAGATCACGTCCCTCAGAAGGCAGAAGGTCCTGGCTAAATAACATGGCCGGTCTTTAACTAGCGCCTAATATATGGGCTGCCAGGAAAGAACACGGATCTGCTTGTTTATAGCTTGGCCCACAGTGAGCGAAGCGTCACCCGGTGACAGATGGAGCAAGCCGAGCAGAAAGACAATCTGGAAAGGAGGGAGAGAGAGAGAGAGAGAGAGAGAGAGAGAGAGAGAGAGAGAGAGAGAGAGAGAGAGAGAGAGAGAGAGAGAGAGAGAGAGAAAAGAAGATGAAGAAGGAGGAGGAGGATAAATAAATCCGATAAATCCCCACACTTGAGTTGCTGACCTCACTTAAAAGCGTGTTCAGATAGAGAGCAAGGCGGGCGGAAAGAACTAACCACCATGCCAAAAGGGCCAACTGGGATCCGAAGGATATTTTTAAAGGGAATATTTGCGCCGTCCTTCAGCCGGGCCGCCGTATCAAAAGAGGAGGCCCATTTGCTGGGATCTGGACGTATTTTGTGACGGGTGGGAAAGGGAACCAAAGCAAGGTTGTGTGAAGCGGTGTCTTTCGTGGCTCGTGGCAATCGGGTCAAAATGAGAGGCTTTAAGGGCTGCGTGCTCCAGGGGATCCCTTTTTTTCCCCGTGTCAAAGGGGCGTTGTCTTACCTGAACGCCTTTTCTCAGCAGGATGATGTAGAGTCCAAATGGATGGGTTCTATGACGGCCTTCCTGCCTGGCAGACTGGGTAAAAACTTCGGCCACACCCCTTCCTTTGGGCGTGACCCCAGTTTTGACTTAGGCGAGAAACTTTGTTGGAATTAACATTGCAGCTCTTTATTATATCTTTATTATATCCCTGCCTAGACCTATCCTCTGGGTGGGCTTGGACTCTACATCATCCTGCTGAGAAAAGGCGTTCAGGTAAGACAACGCCCCTTCTCCAGCAGGATGACTGTAGAGTCCAAATGGATGGGACATACCAAAGCCCTCATGTCCCCCTGGGAGGGAATGTCTAGGCTACCGAACTCTGAGCAGATACGACCTGTTGAAGAACTCTTCTGCCAAAAGCCGCTTCTGCTGCTGCTAGGGAGTCTAAACGGTAGTGTCGAATGAAAACCGAAGGTGAGGACCAGGTTGCGGCCCTGCAAATCTCTTCCACCGGAGCTTGCGTTAGCCACGCCGCAGATGTGGCTGCGCTCCGAGTTGAGTGTGCAGTCACCTGAGTGGGTGCTGGCAAATCCTGTGAGACGTAGGCCTGCGCTATGCAGGCTCTGATCCACCTGCCTATGGTGGAAGAAGATACCTTCTTTCCCATAGTTGATGGCTGAAAGGACACAAATAATGCTTCAGTCTTTCGGAAAGCCGAGGTGCGTTTCACGTAGAAACACAGTGCTCTCCGTACGTCTAGCTTGTGCCATCTGTGTTCTAGCCTATGTTTGGGTCTTGGACAGAAATCAGGAAGCGTAAGTTCCTGAGATCTGTGAAAGATGCTATTTACCTTCGGAATGAAGGTCGGGTCTGGTCTAAGAACGACCCTGTCTTTGAAAAAGGTACACAGATCCTTCCTTACTGACAGTGCTGCTAGTTCTGAGATTCTCCTTGCTGAAGTAATTGCCACAAGGAAAGCTACCTTCAGTGATAGGTGATGGAGTGAGCATGTTTCAAGAGGTTCAAAGGGTGCTGATGTCAAGGCTAGAAGGACCTTAGGCAGGTTCCAGGACGGGTACCTGTGTATGACTGGGGGCTTTGTGTTAGATGCCCCTTTTAAAAAGGCACTAATCGCTGGATGTTGTGCTAGGGAAGTTAAGTTGTCGCAGGAGAGTACAGTTGAGAGGGCCACTATCTGTCTGCGGATAGTATTGACTGACAGGCCCTTATTAAGACCCTCCAATAGGTAATCTAGGATATTAGGGATAGATACTGCGGTCGGGTCTAGGTGAAGCGAAGCGCACCACCTACAAAATCCCTTCCATGTAGCGTCGTAAATCCTATTAGTGGACGCTCTTCGTGATGCCTGTATGATCGATATCACCCCTGCAGAATAAGATTGTTTAGTTAAGCTTTGCCACTCAAATGCCAAGCGGCTAGATGTAGCCACTGGGGGTCTGGGTGTACGAGCTTGCCCTGACTGAGTTTTACCCTGTCCGGGGAATCCTCCACGGAGGTGATATCGAAAGGTCCACGAGGTCGGCAAACCACGGGCGCCGTGGCCAGTGAGGGGCAATGCAGACCATTTCTGCGCCCTCCACGATCATCTTGCGTATGGTTGCCGGTATTAGTGGCAGCGGTGGGAAGGCGTACAGGAGTTGCGCCGGCCACCGGCACCTGAGAGCATCCGTTCCCTCCGATCCCGGGGACGGGAATCTGGAGAAGAACCTGGGGAGTTGTGTGTTCTTGTGGTTGGCAAATAGATCTAGGTGCGGTTGTCCGAACCTCCGGGAGATCTCCTCGAAGAGAGCCGTGTCCAGACGCCATTCCGACTGGTCCACCTTGGCTCTGCTCAGGGAGTCTGCCTGGGTGTTTGTCTCCCCTGAGATTTGTTCCGCTCTGATGGAACTCACATTGGCTTCTGCCCACCGAGCCAGAGCCAATGCTTCTTTCATTAGTTCCACTGATCTCGTTCCTCCCTCCTTGTTTACGTGTGCCTTGGCTGCTACGTTGTCTGTTAGTACGAGGACGTGCCTCCTCGTTACTAGGTGTGAGAAATGGCGGAGGGCCAGGTGTATGGCCCGGAGCTCTAGCCAGTTGATGCTGTGTGACAGGTCCTTCTGTCCCCACTGGCCCTGTGCTATCTGGGTTCCCAGGTGCGCTCCCCATCCGAACAGGCTCGCGTCTGTCCTGAGTGTGACCCTGTTCGGTTCCCTGACTATGCTCCCCTTGAGTGTCGTGGGGGATAGCCACCATTTTAGTGATTTCATCACCTGTGCTGGTACCAGCACACTCCTGTTGGAGGTGCTGAGGTTCCTCCTCTGGTAGGGTAGGAGGAACCACTGCAACTCCCTCGAGTGTAGCCTGGCCCATGGGATGATGCCCATGCAAGATATCATCTTCCCCAGGAGCTTCGAGAGTTGTAGCAAGGGCACTCTCCTGATCCTTTGAATTTGGTGGATTAGCTTGGATATGCTGATCAGTCTCTCCTGGGAAAGGAATACCCTGCACTGTGACGTGTCTATCACCGCGCCCAGGTGTTGCAGTCTCCTTGAGGGAATGAGGTGGCTCTTGTTTAGATTGACCGAGAATCCGTGCCCCTGCAGGGTTCGGATTGTGGTCTTGAGATCTGCCCTTGCTTGTTCCCGAGATCTGGACTGGATCAAGATGTCGTCCAGATAAAACTGGACGCGAACCGGGATCAACCTGAGATGGGCCGCTAGTACAGCTAAGATCTTTGTGAATACCCTTGGTGCTGACGACAGTTCGAAGGGTAATGCCCTGTACTGGTAATGTCGCCCCGCGTAGGTAAATCTGAGGAATGTCCGGTAGCTGGGGTGGATGGGGATGTGTAGGTACGCCTCTGTGAGATCTATTGAGGATAATAGATCGTCTTCCCTGACGCTGGCTAGTATGGACTTTAGGGAGTGCATCTTGAACCTCCTGTACTTTATGAAATAGCTCAGGCCTTTCAGGTCCAAGATTGCTCTCCACCCTCCTGATGTCTTTGGGATAACGAAGAGGATAGAATAAAATCCTCTTCCTTCCTCTTCCTTTGGTACCGTCTCTATGGCTTGAATTGACAGGAGGTGAGCTATGGCCGAAGTTATCAGCCTTTTCTTGTGTACTCTTCTGGAGATGGGACATCTGATGAACCGGTTTGGAGGGGGAGAACAGAAGTCTAAGGTCAGGCCATGCCTGATCGTTTCCAGGACCCAGGCGTCGGGAGTGGTCTGTTCCCAGACCTCGGTGAAATTTCCTAACCGACCCCCGATGGGTGTATCCTGTTTGGCGTCACTTGGTACGCTTAAAGGATCTGCCTCCCGCTCCTCTATATGGGCGTCTGGACTGGAACTGGCCCCTGGCTCCCGGTCTTTGGCGATCCTGGGTTCGATCCTGTCTCGGGTAGAAGGATCGTGAGCCTCTGGGCCAGTCCCAGGATTGCCCTGATCGAAAGGGCTGCCTCCATTCCCAGGGTCTTCCTGGGCGGGAGCCCTGCCTCCGGAAGTCCTGACTGCCTCTCCTGTCTAACTTCTTTGATGGATGTACTAGGATTTTTTTCTTGTCTCTGCCTTCGCTGACATGTGGATCCAGAATGGAACCAAATAGGGCCTCTCCACTGTATTTGGACGTCGAGAGACGCCAGTTGGACCTCAGGTCTGTCTTCCAGTTTTTGAGCCACAGTAGCCTACGCGAGGCCACTGTGGCCGCAATGGATCTTGCCGCATACTTAGTTGCGTACAGTGAAGCGTCAGACATGAACTGAGAGGCCGCGAGGAGTTTGGCCAATGTCTGGTGTACTCTGACCTGGTCTGGAGGCACCGTGCCCTGCAGTTCCCTCAGCCACATGATGCAGGCCCTCGCGAAGAATGATGATGAGGTGGCTGCTCTGGCCGCCCAGGCTGCAGCCATATGGGAACGCCGGAAGGAGTGTTCAAATTTCTTCTCCTCAGGTTTCAAGACCTCCGCCATGTCTCCTGGAATCGCGGAGGTAGAGAATAATGAGATCAAGGGGTTATCTACAGTGGGAACCTCTAACATGTTAGAGAAGGAGGGAGATAGGTTGAAAAGCTTCCTCTCCGCGCTGTTAGGTGCCGGTGGGCTTGCAAGTGAGGACCATTGTTCCTCCAGCGTGGTCATGAAGACCTCCGCACATGGAATGTACTTGTCCTGTGGGACCTTTTTGGCAAATAGAGGGTTGGCCTCCTTGCTTGTCGATGGCCTCTCATCCTGTACTGATGTTAGGCTGACTGTGGAAACTGCCTTTATCAGGAGTGATTTTAGGAGCGCTGGGTTAAAGAGGCCAGAGCTCGTCTCCTGCTCAGGTGCGGTTTCCTCGTCCTCCGATAGGGGCATGTCTGACATGTCAAGATCTACTGAGTCACCCTCTCCTAGTTGAGAGGAAGATTCAGAGATGTTGGTAGGGGGTGGCCTAGCTCGTCCCTTACGGGGTGTGTGAAAGGCCACTTGCCCTTTGGAAGCCATGAATTGGGAGAATGCATCCTGCATGAATGCCTGAAATTGTGCCGACCATATGTTCTCCTGCGCTTTGTCGCTGGGGTGAGGCGCTGGAGTGTGGTCGGGTGAGGGAGAAGAAGCTGGTGAGGAGGGATTGGAGGATCTAACTGTTCAGTTTCCCCAGGAGGAGACCAAGTCTTGAGCACTTCCTCGGCAGTAGGTTCTGTGCTGGGTGCCGCCACTGGGACAGGGGAAACCAAATTTGTCCCATTGGCATTGGTTCTCTGTGCCCTGCTAATTTGTCTTTCTAAAGCCAAATGTCTCCTCAAAGCCTCTCGCTCAGCCGTTTTAGACTGTCCCTTCTGAGTAAGGTGCTTTGTTTTAGCTTTCTTCTTCCCCCCCACCTCTGATTCAGAGGATCTGCGTTTTCGCTGCTGCTGTGGGGGGGACAATTGAGGGACCTGTGTGACTGAATACGAGACATTGTCTGCCATTGTGCCAGACACCCCGAGTAGGAAATGCCTGGGATGGGGGAATGAGGTACGCAGATCAGAGGCAGATGCTTGGGACTGTGCCCTCCTCTGCCTATACAAACAATGGCCGGACAGACAGGATTCTTTGGACAGAAGATCCTGCCAGGCAGTGACTAAAGGCCACTATAGGAACAGTTAGGGAAGAATATTCCTCCTCACCTCC
Source organism: Crotalus tigris (assembly GCF_016545835.1). NCBI lineage: Eukaryota > Metazoa > Chordata > Lepidosauria > Squamata > Viperidae > Crotalus > Crotalus tigris. Next base: position 232,170 of record NW_024098147.1, on the reverse strand, counting down.
TCACCTAGTCCAGACAAGGTGCAGTTTATATCTCTCTCTCTCTCCCCCCAGTCTGTGGCTGTGGCAACAGACCACGATAGGAAACGGTTCTTTTTGCTTTCCCTCTTCCTTCCTCTGTCTCAATTTCCTTGGGTAACCTCAGATCCTTGCAAGGGAAAAAACCCTTTGTTTGCCGGAAAATGGAGTCCGGGTGATGGCCCCGCCCCCAAGGGGAAACGGCGGGAAGATCAATTTCCAAAATGGCGAATGGGGAAGAAGCCACGCCTCCCAATGGAAGCCCGGGAATCCACGAGGTTCAAAAACAATGGCGGATCCTGATTTTTGCAATCAGGAAGACTCCTCTAGTCATGAGGGGGCTGCGCCTTTCCTCTGGATAGAAGGAAATTCAGCGCCGGCTTTGCTCTTGCCGCGTTGTCTATCGCGCCGCTCAGCTGATCGCAGCCGAGCGGCGACCTGGTTTGCCGCTTCCCGCGCGGCTCAGCTGTTTCGCGCCGAGCGGCGCTCAGCTCCCTCGGCCAGGCTGCTCAGCTGTTGGGAGGGCCCGGGGGGCTACGCGCAACCCGGTGAGATCCCCCGCGCCAAACAGCTGCTCGGCGGGCCGGAAGAAAGGGCGAGCGATCCGGCCCGTTCTGAGCCTCCCCAGCTAGCCCCACTCACGAGTCCGCCGATCCTGGCTGCCTCTCTCAGTTCTAATTGTTGCCGGGAAGTTTCTCTTGCAAAGGGAAGGAGAGGGGATTCCTTTTTTCTGTTTTCTTTGAGTTTAAATTCGTTTGGTTCTGAGAGCTGCCTCTCGCACTTGTACCAGGCTTCGAGACTGAGTCAAAACTGGGGTCACGCCCAAAGGAAGGGGTGTGGCCGAAGTTTTTACCCAGTCTGCCAGGCAGGAAGGCCGTCATAGAACCCATCCATTTGGACTCTACAGTCATCCTGCTGGAGAATGCGGGTTTCTTCCCGATTTCTCGCAGGGATTTCTCTGCATCGTAAAGAATGAAGCTATAAATACTTTGTGGAGTCGTCTGAACATGCAGCGGCCCACGGCAGGAAAAGAAGTAAAATTGGGGTGCAGTCCTTTGTTTGCCCAGGGGGAGACTGAGGGGGGTGTCAAAGAAGAAATCAAACAATTTGAGAATGGGGCGAACGTTAACTCTGCTTTTGTGGACAGCAGCAGCAAATTCACAGGGCTGATATTCAAAAGAGATTCTTGTGGTTATTTGGAGTTATTTCCTTTTGAACTTTGCGTGCCACTCGTAAGCAGAGCAAATAAATAAATATATCGCCAACGCATACAAATAGAACGAGGGCTTTTGATCCCACCGCTATTATTTTTACAGGTAAGTCGAGGCGGGGAATACAACCAAAACACCTTCCTCTTCCTCCTCCTATTTCCCCCAAAACCGTGAGGTGAGTTGGGCTGACAGAGAGGAAGTGGCTGAAAGTCACCCGGCTGGCTTTCCTGCCTAAGGTGGGACTAGAACTTACCCTCTCCTGGTGATTGGACTCAAATCACCCAGCCAGCTTTCATTCATCCTTAAGGCTGGACTAGAACTCATCATCCCCTGGTGATTGGTCCAAAATCACCTAGCTGGCTTTCTTACCTAAGATGGGACTAGAACTCACCATCTCCTGGTGATTGGCCCAAAATCACCCAGCCGGCTTTCATTCATCCTTAAGACTGGACTAGAACTCACCGTCTCCTGGTGATTGGCCCAAAATCACCAGCCGGCTTTCATTCATCCTTAAGACTGGACTAGAACTCACCCTCTCCTGGTGATTGGTCCAAAATCACCCAGCCGGCTTTCATTCATCCTTAAGACTGGACTAGAACTCACCATCTCCTGGTGACTGGCCCAAAATCACCCAGCCGGCTTTCATTCATCCTTAAGGCTGGACTAGAACTCACCATCCCCTGGTGATTGGTCCAAAATCACCTAGCCGGCTTTCCTGCCTAAGGTGAGTCTAGAATTCACCATCTCCTGGTGATTGGTCCAAAATCACCTAGCCGGCTTTCCTGCCTAAGGTGGGACTAGAACTCACCGTCTCTGGTGATTGGACTAAAAATCACCCAGCTGGCTTTCATACTTAAGGTGAGTCTAGAATTCACCGTCTCCTGGTGATTGGACCAAAATCACCCAACCGGCTTTCATAGCTAAGGTGGGACTAGAACGCACCTAGTTTCTAGGCCAGCATTTAAACCACGTGAGGTTAATTGAAGGGAGAAAAGAAAAGAGCTTTAATCTAAAACATAGAAACATAGAAAAGGATGACAGAAAATGACCTTTGAGGGTTTTATTATTGTTTATTTTGCTAAATTTTTGTCGGATGATAGAACACGGTAAGCTCAGTTACTGCAGACTGATCCGCTCCGCTGGTGTAGCTTCCACTATTTTTCCCGTCAAGTCGTCCTTTCTAACGTGACTGTTCAACTTCCCTCCTGTCAGTCAGGGGTGATGCCCCCATTTTGTTCTAGTCAGGTACATCTTGTGACCCTGTGCAGAGTACACACACAGACACACACAGAGTCACACACCAAAACCTGTATCTTACAATGCCATTGCGGTCTGGCGGAAGATGGCAACAGAGCAAGACCACATGCCTGCACAGAGACACACAGACACAGACACACAGAGACACACACACACTCGGCAGGCCCTTCCCATCTCTATTACAGCCATGGACAAAAGGCTATTTCAGAGGAAGATATAAATTGGCAGTCCTTCTGGAAAGGTAGCCCAAGCTTTGTGGAAAACACAACAGGAGACAAATATTCCAGCAGGAGGAGGAGACACCCCCCCCCTCCACGACGTCACGCCGGCTTCCTTTGGAATCACTGCAACTGCAAGGATGGTCCACGAAAAGCACAGGGGGCAAAAGCACAGGTATACCTACCTGGCCACGTGTGAAAAAGCATCCACGAGCACCGATTCGAATTCCTTCGTAAACTCGGGTCCCTTCTTTTTACTGTTCTGGATGACATCGTTCGCCAAGTATAAGAAAGTCAGCTTCCTACTCGATTTGGCTGGGAAAGGAAAGGAACATATATTCGGAACGCATCTCAAGATTTTCATATTCACACGTGTTCGGAAGCTAGGATCCTTTTTTTTTTTAAACCACGGTTTACCAAATTTATCCACTGCCTATTTATCCTGTTGATAAAGGAGACAGCCTAGGAATCCATCCACAGAAAAATCTCTCGGGCCAAGCAACTGCATTGCTGTTTTGATTGAAACGAGCCCTCGGAGGGAAAGGGCAAATTGGTACTTCAGTGCCATCTGCGGTTTCAGTGTCATCAGAGAGAGTCAAAGCACTTTCCTAGGACAGTGTTTCTCAACCTTGACTATTTTAAGGCATGTGGACTTCAACTCCCAGAATTCCACAGCCAGCAATGCTGGCTGTGGAATTCTGGGAGTTGAAGTCCACATGCCTTAAAATTGTCAAGGTTGAGAAACATTGTCCTAGGACCTTCTTTAAAAATAGCAAAGTTTGAAGGCTGAGGAAAATGGGGGAAAAAAACCCCAATCCTGATACCATACTAAGAGGATTTATTTATTTACAGCATTTATACCTTGCCCAAATCTGCAAACGTTTGGGGGGGGGGCGCTAAGGATTTGAACCCTAACACTAGGAAGGCCAAGCTGTCCTCAATTTGCAATCGTTCATTTACTGATCTTTCCAAATCAGAACAGCGATAAAAAAGGGGGGGATTTGCAACCACCAGTGCTCACACTTACAACCACTGTGGCATCCCTAGGGTCACAGAATCAAACTTCAGCAGATTCCGACAAACAAAGTCAATGGGGTAAGCCTAACGACCACCTGATTCACTTAACAACTGTGGCACACACACACATACACACCATAATACCTCTGATGATGACCATTTGTGATGAACCAAGGGAATACGACTGATTTGGTTTGTTTCTGAGGAGAGGAACCATGCTGGCCTGGGGAGAGGGTATTTTAAGGGGGGGGAGCTGCCACAAAGAAGGCCTGTCATCCAGTCTGTGCCCATCAATTTTGGGGGGGGGGCAGAAATGACTGTTAACTGACCTTGTCTCGATATACTTAATTCCGTTGGTACACAATGACAATAAAGGTATTCCATATTCCACTCTATTCCTATTTCTATTCCATTCCATATTCTATTCTATTCTATTCTATTCTATTCTATTCTATTCTATTCTATTCCTTATTCTATTCTATTCTATTCTATTCCATATTCTATTCTATTAATTCCATTCTACTTTTCTCTACTCTACTCTAATCCATATTCTATTCTATTCTATTCTATTCTATTCTATTCTATTCTATTCTATTCTATTCTATTCTATTCTATTCTACTCTCTACTCTACTAACCCAGTGTTTGTCAACCTTGGCAACGCTGGCTGAGGAATTCTGGGAGTTGAAGTCCAAACCGCTTAACATTGCCATGGTTGAGAAACACCGTGCTAACCTAAAGATGTTCGGTTGTGGCACCAACACAGCTTTCCAGAAAAAAACAGAAGCCAGGCAACTCGACTTACCAGCACAACTGAGGGCCATTTTTCTTAAAGTAAGGAGACATGTCCTGATAATGGGGAGCAATTAATCAGTGGGATGGCTTGCCTCCAGAAGTTGTGGATTGCTCCATCCCTAGAGGTCTTCAAGAAAAGACATTTGTCTGGAAGGACACGGGGCCTCCTGCTCAAGCAGGGGGTTGGACTAGAAGACCTCCAAGGGCCCTTTCCAGCTCTGTTATTCTAAAACTGAGGGGTCCTCACCCAAGAAACGCCAGGGAGTTTCTAGAAGCCCTCTGACAGATCGGCCATCCCTAGACGCACAGATGTTAACAACATCTACAGCAGTGGTTCTCAACCTTTCTAATGCCGCGACCCCATAATACAGTTCCCCATGTTGTGGTGACCCCCAACCACTTATACATCACCGGGTGCCAGGGGCGTGGCCAAAGAAAAGGGGGAAAAAATGGCGGACAGCCTTGTTTGGCGACCCCCGTGAAATGGTCGTTCGACCCAAATGGGGTCCCGACCCACAGGTTGAGAACCACTGATCTACAGACTATGCAAAAGAGACAATGGCCTCTCCACCAGCGATCAGCATCCAGGTCAGCAGAGATGAACTCCAAGATTAACATCAGGCCATCGATCAAGTAAGCAAGGCCCCAATGGAGAAGCTGCCAAAGAAGCCAACAGCCCAATCAAAGAATCTCTAAGACCAGCGACACTGACAGGGCAAAAGGGCAGGATATAAACTGGCAGCAAACCGCACTCCTTACGTGCACTGATGATGTTCCCTAGTTGGGTCATGAAACGTCTGTAAGGAAACAAGCAAGCTCAGAGAGCACCCAGGATCCCCCAGTCCTCTTCTTCCTCCTTCTCCTCCTCTGCCCTCTCCTCCTCCTGTCCACAAACCACCAAGCTCAGAGAGCACCAAGGACTCCACAGTCCTCCTCCTCCTGCTGCTCCTCTCCTTTCTTCTCCTCCTCCTCCTCCCCACAAATCCCACTCCCTTCTAGCACTGATGATGTTCCCCAGTTGGGCCATGAAACGTCTGCAAGAAAACAGCCAAGCTCAGAGAGGACCAAGGACCCCACAGCCCTCCTTCTCGCTCTTCCCCCCCCCTCCTCCTCTCCACAAACTGTCAAGCTCAGAGAGCACCAGAGACCCCAAAGTCCTCCTCCTCCTCCCCTGCGCAAGAAAACAACTAAGCTCAGAGAGGACCAAGGACTCTACAATCCTCCTCCTCCTCCCCCCTCCTCCTTTCTAAAGCATCAAGGACTCCATAGTTCTCCTCCTCCTTCTCCCCCCCTCCTTTCTAGCACTATTGATGTTCCCTAGTTGGGTGATGAAATGTGTGCAAAAAAACCACCAAGCCCAGAGAGCATCAAGAACTCCATAGTTCTCCTCCTCCTCCCTTCTAACACTGATGATGTTCCCCAGTTGGGCCATGAAACATCTGCAAGAAAAATCACCAAGCTCAGAGAGCACCAGGGACCCCACGATCCTCCTCCTCCTCCTAACACTGATGATGTTCCCTAGTTGGGTCATGAAACGTCTACAAGAAAAACCACCAAGCTCAGAGAGCACCAGGGACCCCATGGTCCTCCTCCTCCTCCTAACACTGATGATGTTCCCTAGTTGGGTCATGAAACGTCTACACGAAAAACCACCAAGCTCAGAGAGCACCAGGGACCCCACGGTCCTCCTCCTCCTCCTAACACTGATGATGTTCCCTAGTTGGGTCATGAAACGTCTACAAGAAAAACCACCAAGCTCAGAGAGCACCAGGGACCCCACGGTCCTCCTCCTCCTCCTAACACTGATGATGTTCCCTAGTTGGGTCATGAAACGTCTACAAGAAAAACCACCAAGCTCAGAGAGCACCAGGGACCCCACGGTCCTCCTCCTCCTCCTAACACTGATGATGTTCCCTAGTTGGGTCATGAAACGTCTACAAGAAAAACCACCAAGCTCAGAGAGCACCAGGGACCCCACGGTCCTCCTCCTCCTAACACTGATGATGTTCCCCAGTTGGGCCATGAAACATCTGCAAGAAAAACCACCAAGCTCAGAGAGTACCAGGGACCCCACGGTCCTCCTCCTCCTCCTAACACTGATGATGTTCCCTAGTTGGGTCATGAAACGTCTACAAGAAAAACCACCAAGCTCAGAGAGTACCAGGGACCCCACGGTCCTCCTCCTCCTCCTAACACTGATGATGTTCCCTAGTTGGGTCATGAAACATCTACAAGAAAAACCACCAAGCTCAGAGAGTACCAGGGACCCCACGATCCTCCTCCTCCTCCTAACACTGATGATGTTCCCTAGTTGGGTCATGAAACGTCTACAAGAAAAACCACCAAGCTCAGAGAGCACCAGGGACCCCACGGTCCTCCTCCTCCTCCTAACACTGATGATGTTCCCTAGTTGGGTCATGAAACGTCTACAAGAAAAACCACCAAGCTCAGAGAGCACCAGGGACCCCACGGTCCTCCTCCTCCTAACACTGATGATGTTCCCCAGTTGGGCCATGAAACATCTGCAAGAAAAACCACCAAGCTCAGAGAGTACCAGGGACCCCACGGTCCTCCTCCTCCTCCTAACACTGATGATGTTCCCTAGTTGGGTCATGAAACGTCTACAAGAAAAACCACCAAGCTCAGAGAGTACCAGGGACCCCACGGTCCTCCTCCTCCTCCTAACACTGATGATGTTCCCTAGTTGGGTCATGAAACGTCTACAAGAAAAACCACCAAGCTCAGAGAGTACCAGGGACCCCACGGTCCTCCTCCTCCTCCTAACACTGAGGATGTTCCCTAGTTGGGTCATGAAACGTCTACAAGAAAAACCACCAAGCTCAGAGAGTACCAGGGACCCCACGGTCCTCCTCCTCCTAACACTGAGGATGTTCCCTAGTTGGGTCATGAAACGTCTACAAGAAAAACCACCAAGCTCAGAGAGCACCAGGGACCCATCATTTGAACCCTTGAGCTGGAAATATTCTCCTTTAAAATCACCCCTCTCTGAAACTCGCCTTTTTCAAAGAAAAGCCTTGGATTCTTCCTGATATTTATTTATTTATTTGATATACTGGCCCTCCAGGTAAGGAGAAACGGCAACGGTCAGGGCAGCAATTTCTTTCCTGTGCTTTTTCGCTGCAGCGTGGGAACTGCAGCATCTGGACTGCGTTCTGTCAACCGCAGCGGCTCTTTATAACACGGACACATAAAGAGTGTTAAAAAATCAGATCAAGCAGGTTAACAGATGGGAGGGGAAGCGGGGGGGGGGGCTACTCTCGGGCACCTAAAGAAGGCTCCGGCAGGAGACCGCTGCAGGGAAGCCACGGCGGGAATGGCGTTGTGCATTCACAAGGACGCCATTCATGCGTAACAGCTCAGCGCAAGCTGGGCAAGGCACAGAGGCAAACCAGCTAAGGACGGCCTAGTTAAAGCCTGAAGGCTGCCATATTTGCAGGCCCACAAGATTTAGCCTGTGGCAAGACGGGCGGCTTAATAAATTTAGCCAATAAAATAATAAAATAAAATAAAATAGCAATGGCACTTAAGTTTTACACTGTGTGCACAATGAGTGGGCAAGCGAGTATTTTGACCAACCATATCACCATTTCCATAGGTATTTTCCACCTCCAAGATGTATACAAGTTTATACGCTTAGTGCAGGGGTAGGCAACCTTGGCCCTTTTATGACTCCTGGACTTCAACTCCCAGAATTCCTGAGCCAGCATGGGGGAACTATGACCCCCTTTATGACTCGTGGACTTCAACTCCCAGAATTGCTGGGCCAGCATGGGGGAACTATGGCCCCTTCATGATTTGTGGACTTCAACTCCCAGAATTCCTGAGCCAGCATGGGGGAACTCTGGCCCCCTCATGACTGGTGGACTTCAACTCCCAGAATTCCTCAGCCAGCACGGGGGAACTATGGCCCCCTCATGACTGGTGGACTTCAACTCCCAGAATTCCTGAGCCAGCATGGGGGAACTATGGCCCCCTCATGACTGGTGGACTTCAACTCCCAGAATTCCTCAGCCAGCCTGGCTCAGCTTGGAAACCTCTCCCTTTCCCCTCAGCATGGCTGGCTCAGGAATTCTGGGAGCTGAAGTCCACGAGTCACAAAAGAGCCAAGGTGGCCTACCCCTAGCTTAGCGGATACAAGCATATCAGGTGATGTGTATGTTTGTGTCATGAGGGAGGGTGTGGCCTAAGGAGATCCACACCCCTGTATCAAGGTGTGCGTAATTATTAAGCACACCTTAATAATTATTAATAATTACTGCTTATAAATAATGGGCCAAAAAAAAGAGATTTAATTGACTCTGAAACGTCAGACATTGTAAAGAGTCTTTCAGAGGAATGCAGCACTCTGGAAAAGGCTAAGATGTCGGGGTGTGATCACAGAACCCTCAAATGTTTTGTTGCAAACAGTCCACAGGAAAACCGTACTCAAGGAGTAGTCCTCAACGGCACCACATCCACATGGAGGGAAGTAAGCAGTGGGCACCACAAGGCTCCGTCTTCGGCCCAGTAAGCTCTTTAATATCTTCATCAATGACTTAGATGAGGGAATTGAAGGGGAACTCATCCAATTTGCAGAGGACACCAAACTGGCAAGAGTAGCCAACACCCCAGAAGGCAAACTCAGGATCCAAAAAGATCTTGACAAACTGGAACAATAGGCCCTTAGGCCCAACAAAATGAGTTTCAATGTGGAGGGGAAAAAAAGTTTTCCATTTAGGCAGGAAAAACCAAAGCTACAAGCACAGATTAGACCAGACCTGGCTCAAAAACAGTAACATGGCTGGCTCAGGAATTCTGGGAGTTGAAGTCCACCAGTCCGAAAAGAGCCAAGTTTCCCTACCCCTGACCGAACTGGAGCCGGCTTGCTCTGGGCCAGCTGCAAGGACAGGGCACCAAGCAGCGTAGCTGGTTGGTGAAGAGTTATCAGCGTGCAGGACACGCTGCAGTCACGCCCTGACTTTGTCGAAAGAAAAGTTTATCTCGTCTCACAGCTTCAGCTAGAAAAAGCGTGACCGAGGCTCTTGGGAGGGAGAGGCCGGCTTTAGACCGGCCTTCCCACGGCTTCGCCGGATTCAGCCGAGGGTGGAAGACCGAGAAAGCTTGGCCTAACTGGCCTGGCAAAGCAAACAGTATTACATAGTAATTACGGACGTGCCAGCATTAGCCCGGGGTCGGTCCCCAGAGAGGCTTGCCACGTCAAAAACAAGTCCTAAAACCCAATTCACAAACTTTATCGAAAAATGTAGGAGTTATAAGCTACTGCTACAAATGTCATGTCATGTCTCTCTTATTGACATTGTTTTAATATTTAATATAGTATTCCAGTATTTGAGGGGCTGCCACAAAGAAGGTGGGGGGTGTCAAATTATTCTCCAAAGCACCAGAAGGCAGGACGAGAAACAATGGATGGAAACTAAAGAGAAACTTCCTAACAGTAAGGACAATCAACCAGGGGAACAGAGGTTGCCTCCAGAAATCGTGGGCGCTCCATCACTGGAGCTTTTTAAGAAGAGACTGGACAGTCACCTGTCTGAAATGTTATAGGTTCTCCTGCTTGAGCAGGGAGCTGGACTAGAAGACCTCCAAGGTCCCTTCCAACTCTGTTCTGTTCTATATTCTATTCTATTCTATTCTATTCTATTCTATTCTATTCTATTCTATTCTATTCTATTCTATTCTATTAATTCTATTCTATTCTATTCTATTCTATTCTATTCTATTCTATTCTAATTCTATTCCATTCCATTCCAATCCAATCCAATCCTATCCTATCCTACTCTATTCCATTCCATTCCATTCCATTCCATTCCTATCCTATCCTATCCTATCTTATCCTATCCTATCCTATCCTATCCTATCCTATCCTATCCTAAATGCTGCCAAATACCATTTGTTTCTTTTTTTAAAAAAATAAAGCAGGCAGCTTATTTAGTTTTTTTTGTTCTGGTTTCTTTTTTTTTTGCAGTTGTACAAATCATACTAATGAATAGGGGCTTAATAACATTCGCAGCCCACCTCTCTGACAGTTCTTTGCCCCCTGGGTGGGCAGAACTACACCAGATGCAAGAACAGACAGGCTGTTCTTTGATCCAAACCGCAGGATCCACGAGATCAGATAGACCTGTGGAGTCCTCGGTGCTCTCTTGAGTTGGTGGCTTTCTTGCAGATGTTTCCTGACTCAACTATGCTGATGATGTCACCCAGGTGGGTCATGAAATGTCTGCATGCTAACTAAAAACCCAGCTCAGAGAGCACCAAAGGAGCACACAGTTCTCCCCCTACCCTTCTCCCTCTCCTCCACTACTCAAACCTTAATGCTTTCTAGTGCTGATGATGATGACTCCCTGGAGAAGAGCCTGGTGCTGGGAAAGATGGAGGGCAAGAGAAGAAGGGGACAACAGAGAGTGAGGTGGCTGGATGGGGTCCCTGAAGCAGGAGGCGGCAGCTTAAAGGGACTCCAGAAGATGGTAGAGAACAGGAAGGCCTGGAGGAACGTGGTCCAGGGGATCACGATGGGTCGGATACAACTTCGCAACTAACAACAACAACTGATGATGATGATGATGCTACCTAGCTGGGTCATGAAACATCTGCAAGAAAAGCACCAAGGTCAAGGAGTCCCAAGGACCCCACAGTTCAACCCTGGGCTACAAAAATTGTCTTCTATTGGTATCAGATTAGCAACTGTTTACTGATGTGAGAAATCAGCTATATCATATACCACCCTGGGTCACATGGTTGGCGTTGGCTGGACTAAGAAATCCATGAAAGAAATAAAGCTCCAGAATCTCCAGGGGAAAAAAAAAAAAAGGCTTTCTCTCAAAAGGTTCCCTAGGAACTCTTGTCAAATTGCAACAGAAAGAACGTAACGGATTCTGGAACACAGGCGCCGACCCACATTCACGGGTGCATCTGCCATTGACCAAGGATAGTCTGGTGTAGACAATTACAGAATATGAGGGGTCCCGGGTGCTCTCTGGGCTTGCTGGTTTTCTCGCAGACGTTTCATGACCCAGCTAGGGAACATTATCAATGCTAGAAGGGAGTGGGGTTGGCATGGGGTAGGAGGAGGAGGAAGAAGGGAGGAAGGAGGAGGTGGTGATGATGGAGGAGGAGGAGGAGGAAGATGTGGGGTGCTTGGTGCTCTCTGGGCTGGCTGGTTTTCTCGCAGACGTTTCATGACCCAGCTAGGGAACATTATCAGTGCTAGAAGAGAGTGAGGTTGGCATGGGGTAGGAGGAGGAGGAAGAAGGGAGGAAGGAGGAGGTGGTGATGATGGAGGAGGAGGAGGAGGAGGAAGATGTGGGGTGCTTGATGGTCTCTGGGCTGGCTGGTTTTCTCGCAGACGTTTCATGACCCAGCTAGGGAACATTATCAGTGCTAGAAGGGAGTGGGGTTGGCATAGGGTAGGAGGAGGAGGAAGAAGGGAGGAATGAGGAGGTGGTGATGGAGGAGGAGGAGGAAGACAACGATGACAACTGTGGGGTCCTGGGTGCTCTCTGAGCTTGGCGTTTTTCTTGCAGACGTTTCATGACCCAAACTGGGTTAGGTCATCAGCCTGATGCTGTTACCTAATTTGGGTCATGAAACGTCTGCAAGAAAACGAGCCAGCTCAGAGAGCACCAAGGACCCATCATTTCAACTCTGAGCTAAAATATTTCCTTTTATTAGTTACGTGTGTCTCTGTGTATCGTACTGGAGCTTTCAAAGCTGTTTTGATTCATCTACATTTGTCCCGACTGTAGCACTGCTGAAAAATCTCACACTTCACTCTTTATTCCTCAACAGAACCGGTTCTTCTGCTCCCTTCATTTCTGAGACTCTTTAAATAAAAATATAGATTTCCGTATATCCATATTATTCCCATATACCTGCAAGCAGGCAGGCTGGAAAGCTCTACTGATTTTGTCCAAGCTTCTAAAAACCAGGCTGTTTCCAGAGAGACTTCCCATAATTTGAGTTGTTTTTTGCCTTTATTCTTGCAACGTTGCTGCTGTTTTGTGTGGGGAGAGGTTGTTTCCTATTGACTTTTCTATCTCACCCACCGAGAGTCATTTTTTATTGTGGCAGCTGAAAAATATGCTTACACGAACAAAACAAACAGGCAAAACAAAAAGTAATCCACTCTCTACAAACTAAAACGTCCTCATACGATAGTTTCTTTGAGGCCTAAACGCATATAAATATTCTTAATTTACTTTCAAAAGGGAAAATATCAAAACCATCATGGCATTTTAACATAAGTAATAATAATAATAATAATAATAATAATAATAATAATAATAATAATAATAATAATAATAGCAGCAGCAGCAACAATGGTGCATTGGAAGATCTGCAAAAAAAAATCATTTGCCTGTAAGCAAAAACTGGTGGGATCATAAAATAGAGAAAGTCATAGAAAATGATAAAATTAAACTGCTCTGGGACTTCAGAATTCAAACAGACAAGCACCTGCAACATAACACCCCAGACTTAACAATTGTCGATAAGAAAGACAAAAAAGTCTGGATAGTGGACGTGGCAGTGCCTGGAGATAGCAGAATAGAAGAGAAAGAACTGGAGAAGATAACAAAATACAAAGACCTACAAATAGAAATAGAAAGACTGTGGCAAAAGCAAGCAAGGGTAGTACCAATAGTCATAGGCTCCTTGGGTGCAATCCCAAAACAACTGGAGCACCACTTGAACACCATTGGCACTGACAAATTTGCTACTAGTCAATTGCAAAAGACGGCCTTACTAGGAACTGTTTCCATCCTGCGATGAGATCTGTAATACCATCAAACATCCACATGTGCCTATCCCAGGTCCTGGGTAAGGACTCGATAGGTAGACAAAATGCCAAATCCAGTCTGAACATCTGGCTGACTGTGCGATGATCCAAAATAATAATAATAACAACAACAATAATAATAATAATAATAAAGTTGGAAGGGACCTTGGAGGTCATCTAGTCCAACCCCCTGCTCAGGCAGGAAACCCTATACCATTTCAGACAAATGGCTGTCCAGTATATTTTTTCTTCCACAAGGTTCATTTCAGTAGCACGTTTTTTTCCCCCTCTTTACTGGGGACACAATCCCTGGCAATCGTTGGAGTGCAAGCGAACCCTCGGGCTGAAAGGGACCTCAGAGGTCTTCTAGTCCAACCCCTTCCTATGGTAGAATCCTATCCCAGACAAAATGGCCTCGGGCGGGACACAGGGAACTGCCTTTGGGTGCTTCAACTTGCACAGCGGAAAGTTGCTTTACTTAAAAGGGTTCTTCAAAACTATGAAAAGTTGGATTTCCCCCCAGGCCTCAGAACAAATGGCCTACTGGGGTTCTTAAACATGATTGAATCACTTAGAGTGGCTAGCCCAGGGGTCTTCAAACGTGGCCCTTTGATGACTGGTGGACTTCAACTTACCATGTTCTCTTCCACCCCCTCCTAAGGTATCCCTATCTTTTGGTTTAGGGTCCCGATTTAGTCTAGAGAGAAGAAAAAATAAGGGAGACATGATAGCAGTCTTCCAGTGTTTGAAGGGCTGCCACAAAGAAGAGGAAGCAGTCAAGCTATCCTGCAAAGCGCCTGAAGGCAGGACAAGAACCAACAGATGGAACCTAATCAAGGCGAGAAGCAACCTGGAATTAAGGAGAAACTTCCTGACAAAGAAGACAATTAACCAGTGGAACAGAAGTTGCCTCCAGAAATTGTGGGAGCTCCATCACTGGAGATTTTTAAGAAGGGGCTAGACCAGGGGTAGGCAGCTGGCTCAGGAATTCTGGGAGTTGAAGTCCATGAGTCATAAAAGAGCCGAGGTTGCCTACCCCTGGGCTAGACAGTCACTTGTCTGAAATGGTATGGGGTTTCCTGCTTAAGCAGGGGGCTGGACTAGAAGACCTCCAAGGTCCCTTCCAGCTCTATTCTATTCTGATTTCTTGCTCCGTTTTTGGCTTACCAATTAGCTACCACCAGGTCAGTGCTGACTCTGAGCGACCACATAGATCAGAGGTGGGGAAACACGGCAACTTTACAAACTGTGGTCTTCAATGGCCAGGAATTCTGGGAGTTGAAGTCCACGGGTCATAATGTTGCTGGAGTTGCCCACCCCTGACCCAAGACAATCTGCCCCCAGCTTGGTTCTCCAGCTCTTCCAATGGGGCCCCCAACAGCCCTGAATCCATCCACTTGCTGGCTGGTGCAGGAAATTTTTATATCGAATTACATTTTGTTCTTTATGTTTGTTCCCAGCTTTCCTTAACCCAATAACATAATCTACGATAGACTGAGAATCAGCGTCTCTGCTAGCTAACCAATAATCAAGCTGAAACTAAGTTAATCAAGTCATCATAGAAAACAGAGGAAAATCTTTCACTCAAACTTCCTCAAACAAGTTTACCCAGACCTAATCCACATACCAAAGGACAGGGTCTGTAAACACAAAGAGTTAATTAAATTGGTCTCCCCACGGGACCGAATGTTCACAAAAATAAACCTCAATACACCCATGCCCCTCAAGGGTCACCCTAGAATCAGTACATATATTGTTCCACATTTAGGACAAACTCCCCTTGTCTCTGTACCCCATTTGTCTGACACTGCCCCCTTTGCTTTTGGGAATAAATTATTTCTCCTTTCCTCACAGCTGTCAGGCTTTGATTTGCATTTCTTATTGAGCAACCCCGACTCAAACTGGAACCCCAAATTATTCTTCTCACACTGGTCACCTTCTTCTTCTCTTTCCTTCCACTTTTCCCAACGATATGAACTTCTCAAAGTCTTGACTTTGATTGATCGTGCCATCACGTCACTCCAAAGGAGCTTTTTCACAATGCAACTGGACTTTCTTGTTTTTCTTTTGAAGATGTTTCGCTTCTCATCCCAGAAGCTTCTTCAGGTTCTGACCGAATGGTGGGGAATGGGAGGATTTATACTCCTTGCAGACAGCTGCTCATTTGCCTTCTTTTAGGGCAGTGATGGCGAACCTTTTAGAGTCCGAATGCCCAAACTGCAATGCAAAACCTACTTATGCATCGTTGGGTGCTGAGTGGGTGTGGCCCATTGGTGGGCGTGGCTGCGGTGGTAACAGCAGACTGGGTGGGACTAAAAAGTTCAATCAATTCCAACTTTGCAAGACCTTTTTGTTCCCCGTGAGAAGTTGAAATTGACTGATTGATTGAACCCTTTTTTTTTTTTTTTTGCACACGATGGTGGAGGCCCAAAGCGAAAAGGTTTTATAAAACCCAGCTGAAGGCCTAGGACTGGGATGACGGCACACGTGCCCACAGAGAGGGCTCTGAGTGCCGCCTCTGGCACCCGTGCCACAGATTTGCCACCACTGTTTTAGAGAGTTGTTGAGGCCACCTGGAGGTTTATCCGTGTCCTCAGGGTCACCTGAGTGGTGCAAATGGATGTGGAGACTCCTTGGCTGCAGGACATCTTCTGCCCTGGGTCCCTTCCCTGTTCCCCACCATCGAGTCAGAACTAAAGAAGCTTCTTGGATGTGTCCTCAAGGTCACCTGTGTGGTGCAAATACAGACAAACCTCCAAGTGGTCTCAACAACTCTAAAAGCAGGCAAAGGACCAGCTGTCTGCAAGGAGTATAAATCCTTCCCTTCCCCACCATCCGTCAGAGCTGAAGAGGCTTCTAGGATGAGAAGTGAAATGTCTTCAAAGAAAAACAAGGCGGTCCAGCTGCCTCTTGAAAAAAGCCCCTTTGGGACAACCAGGAGCTGGAGGACAGAGAACCTCCATAGACATTTAGCCATGCACTTGGGGATGGACACCCTTCAAAAGGTGCAGGAGCATGAACGGATGTCCAGAAAACATTGCAGACTACAGGAACCATTTGCGCTTCAGTTGGAGATGCAGACAACACAGACTCATCCCATCATCCTGCGCCCGTCTCCAACCGCGAAGGGACCCAGGGCAGAAGACAACCTGAAGCCCAGAAGGCTCCACCCCCTTTTGCACCACTCAGCTGACCCTGAGAACACAGCCTCCAAATGGCCTCAAGGATTCTCCGAAAGAAGGCAAGAGACCAGCTCTTTGCAAGGAATATAAATCCTTCCCTTTCCCACCATCCAGTCAGAACCTGAGGAAGCTTCTGGGATGAGAAACAAAAGGTCTTCAAAGAAAAAACAAAAAAGTCCAGTTGCCTCCTGAAAAAAAAAAAAAAAGCACCTTTGGGACAACCAGAAGCTGAATCTCCATAGACCAGGGGTATGCAGCCTTGGCTCTTTTATGACTTGTGAACTTCAACACCCAGAATTCCTGAGCCAGCATAGCTGGCTCAAGAATTCTGGGAGTTGAAGTTCACAAGTCATAAAAGAACCAAGGTTTGCCTACCTGTCATAGACATCCAGGAGATTCTTGGGAACTGAAGCCACCAAGGAGACCCGACTCGCTCGTTGTGTGTTACCGGCAGTCCTCAACTTACGACCGCAAAGAGCCCAAAATTTCTGTTGCTAAGTGAGACAGCGGTTAAGGGAGCTTTGCCCCATTTTTTGCAAGCTCGCTTGCCACTGTTGCTAAGAGAACCACCCCAGCTGTTAGCCACGGGCTGTTAAGCACATCTGGCCTCACCAGAGGGGATCCTCCGGGTCACTGTGACCGTCCTAAAGTGAGTGTTGCGGTTACGTGAACCGCCGCAGTCGTTAAGCGAGCAACAGGGGATTATTGAGTGAATCCGGCTTCCCCCATTGGTCAGAAAAAGGGGATCGCGTGACTGTCATAAAGCGAGTCGGTCGCCAAGCGTTGGGCCACGTGAGGGTGGGAAGTCTGCGACGGTCGTAAGTGCGAGGATCGGTCATGTCGCTCTTTTCAGCCACAGGGTAACTTTGGGTAGGTCACTAAGCGAAGCGTCGTAAGACGAGGACGGCTGGACCCGGCCCAGGCAAGCGGATTCTCCCCGGGGACGAGGTCCGAGACCCCATCGAGATGAAGCCTTTCGGAGACCCCCCCCTCAAATAAGCCCCTGGGGGCCTCTCCCCCCCCTTAGCCCCCTCCCCGCCCCCTCCCTCGGCCCCCACCTCCGGGACCAGCCGGGGGGGGCGCTCGGCTCCCCTGCAGCCCGGCCTGGGGATGATGGGGCCGGTGGTGGTGGAGGGGGCTGGCTCGCGGCCCTCTTACGCGGCGGTTGCGGCTCGCTGGCCTCCCCCGGCGGCTCTCTCACCCTTGCGGAGCTCGCGGTGCCAGACGACGACGATGGGCCCGGCGTGCTTGCGGTGGTGGATGAGCCACAGGCTCAGCGTCTGCACGCTCTGCTGAGAGTTGCTCAGCTCCGACAGCTTCCGCTCCAGCGCCGACTCCGAGAACGACGACATGGCGGGACCCGCCGCCGCCGCTGAGACTCGCCCGCCCCGCCCCGGCCTGGCTGGACCGGGCCCCGGCCTCAGGGGCGACCAACCGCCACAAAATGGCCGCCCGCCCTTTCACCCCGGCGCCGCCGAGGGTCAGGGGGCGGCATGCTACGGGTCGCCGGAGGGGGTCAAGCGGCGGAGCAGGAGGAGGAGGGGGGGCGCCGGCACGCCGAGTTGCCAAGTGACCGCGGGAGCTCGCGGGCGCCGAGAGCCACGCCTGCGCGGTCCGCTCCGGGAAAGGGCGCGCCTGCGCGGTCCGTACCGCGCGCTCGCGCTGGCTGCCCGAGCGACGCCTCCGGGCATGCGCGGCCGCTCGCGCAGGCGCCTTGAGCGTCGGGGAGGAAGGTAAGGGGGCGCGTTTCCCCCTCAGGAGGCCCGAGCGAGGCGTGGGGCCGTTCTCCGCTGAGGGCGCTGCCCGGCTGCCCCTACCGGGCCTGGGGGGGCCTCTCCCAGGAGGGTCCCCGGGCTCTGGGTCGGAGCTAGGGGCCTAGGAAGGACCCGTGGGGGAGTCTGGGGAGGCAGCCCCGGTACGGGGTGCTTAACAGTAGAAGTTCGGAGTTCGAATCCTGCCCCGGGCAGGAAAGCCGGCGGCGTCACTTTGGGCCTAGTCCCCCTCCCTCTCCTCCCGGCCCACCTCACAGGGGTGTTGTGAGGAAAAGAGGAGGAGTACAAGTCGTCCTCCACTTACGACCACCATTGAGGCCGTTGCTAAGTAAGGTGGGTGTTAAGTGAGTTTCGGCCCCGTTTGGTGACCTTTTTTTGCCACGATGGATGCATGAATCGCTGCAGGTGTTAAGTGAATCATATGGTCGTTAACCGAATCTGGCTCCTCCCCCCCCATTGGCTTTGCTTGTCAGACACCAGCTGGGAAAGTCACAAGGGGGGAATCACGTGATCCCAGGGGGACACGGCGACCGTCATAAATACAAGTCAGTTTGCCAAGCGTCCGAAGTTTGATCACGTGACCCTGAGTGTGAAGCCTACCATAAGTCACTTTTTTCAGTGCTGTTGTAACTTTCAGTGGTCACTAAACAAATGGTTATAAGTCGAGGACTCCCCCTATTAGGTATGTTCACTGCCTTGAGTTATTTATTTAAAATAAAATAAATGTGGGATGTAGCTGAAATCAATAAAAATATCCTTTTTTTCCTCTTGCTGGCAGGATGGACGCCGAAGGAAGATGAGAGCGGGGCAGCGGCAGCCATGGCCATTTTCGACACCCCCCAGGAGGCTTTCGGAGCCCTCCGCCCCGCCTGCGTCCAGCTGACCAAGGCCCAGACAGTGGAGAACGTGGAGCGCCTCCGCTCACAGCTGCGGGCGGTCAGCGACTCGGCCCTGCAGGAGCTCCAGGAATACGTCCTTTTCCCTTTGAGATTCGCCCTCAAGACCCCTGGGCCAAAGCGGGAAGGTGTGGTCCGAAGCGTGGTGCAGTGCGTCGGCTTTGTGCTCTCGGCCACCTGCGTGAAGAAGGCGGATCTCCTCCTGGAGCTGTTCTCCGAACTCTGCGTCTGCCTGGCGTCCCCCTCCAGCCCACCCCAGCTGGCCCCGTTGTCGGAGGAACTGAAGCAAGACGTGGTCCAGGCACTGCTTGCTTTGCTCCACTCCGCTTACGGAGATGTCCTCCTGTCTCTCTACCAGCCTTCCAGCCTTCCCCAGCTGGGCTTTGCTATGTCCCTGCTTTTGGGCCTGGCCGAACAGGAAAAAGCCCGGCAGGTTAAGATGGCCGCCTTGCGGTGTCTGCAGGCCCTCCTTCTGCAGTGTGACTGCCCACAGGGTCACCAGTCCCTGGAGAAAGAGGAGATGAGGCAATGCGGGGATCTCTTTGCCTCTTTCCTCCCCGGTGTCTCCATTGCTCTCTCCAAGGTTATCACAGGAGATGTGAAGCAAGGTCACACCGTGGTGGTCTCGGCCATCAGGCTCTTCTCTAGGGCCGTCAGTCTGGTGATGGCCGATGAGCAGCTAGCGCAGCTCCCAGAGGAGAGGAAGAAACCAGCCTCGGAACAGAGTAAAATACAGGCCCTCGGGGTCCACCGAGACTCAGACTGGGCGAGAAACACCGCCTCCAAACTCTCCATCCTTATCAAGAAGGTGGTTGGATCCGGGTCTGTCCATCCTCACTGGAAAGTGCGACGGGAGCTGGTGGACATGGCTCACCTCCTCCTGACGACCTGTGGGCGCTCTTTGGTGGACTCGGCTGGCCAGTTGTTGAAAGCCTTAGTTGGCCTGGTGAACGATGAGAGCGCCGAGGTCCGGCGGGAGAGCGAGAGGGCCTTGGAGGATATTGCCGCACAGGAGTGTGTGGCCGGGAACAGGCACCTGGCCGACATCCTATGTGAGGATCTCCACTCTCTGGCCACGTCTTTGCCTCGCTTCATGACCACCCAGAACGACCAAGGCAAGACGGCCACCTTAAACCTGGTCCTTGGCTACCTGAAGCTCTTGGGCCCGAAGGTGAGCCTGGTTCTCAACTCGGCCTCCCACCTCCGGCGTCTGTCCAAGGCCCTGATGCAAGTCCTGGAGCTGGAGGTGAAGGACGTGAAGGTAGTGGAGGAGAAGAGTGGCGCCCCGGAAGCCTTTCAGCTGCCCTTGCCGGCCAGCCTGCAGAGGAAGTACTTCCGCTTCTTCACAGATGAGCGGATTTTCTCCCTCCTGCAGCAGATTTGCCGGGCTCTGGGCAGCCACGGGAATCTCTACCTGCTGGTGGATCACTTCATGGACCTGTACAGGGAATCCACTGTGTACCGGAAGCAAGCTGCGATGGTTCTCAACGAACTGATCGCTGGAGCCGCAGGGCAGGAGGCGCAGGGCGCTTCGCTGAGCTCGGAGGATCTTCTGGGGATCGTCACTTCCGTACTCGAAGAATACGTGGACTCGGGAAACTGGCATTTGGTCACCAGCTTGGAGGGCCAAGAATCTTGGGCTGAACCTGCAGATTCCAGACCTCTTGCTGTGGCGTACGAAGCGTCTCGGGGACCTCTGCCGTCCCTGGGATCCAGCCCCAGCATCCGCTGTATGAACAGCAACATTTGGCAGATCTGTGTCCAGCTGGAAGGGATCGGCAGCTTTGCCTCTGCCCTGGGGAAAGACTTCCGTTTCCTGTTGATCTCTGCTTTGTACCCCGTCCTGGAAAAGGCCGGCGACGGCACGCTCCTGGTCAGCCAGACTGCCAAGGGGACCCTGGCCGGCATCTGCCGGGCCTGCGGCTACGTCTCCATCCCTGAGCTGCTTGGGCAGAACGCCGATTACTTGGTGAACGAGGTTTCCTTGCGTCTCAGGCACCCAGTTGAGGAGGCCCAGGCCTTGCGGGTGCTGGAGGCCATGCTCCGACACTCGGACGCCCGGGTGGCCCCCTTGGTGGAGGACCTGGTGGGAGATGTTTTGTCCAGGTTGGATCACTGCCACAGCGAACGGGCACCGTCCTTCCTGGGGGCTCTCCGGACCCTGATGGCGTCACTAGGTAAACTACGAATGAAAGATTGGGGAGGGTTTTCGGAATGCCGGAGCCTCAGAACTTGCTGCTGGTTTTACCCTTAAGGCAGTGTTTCCCAAACTTGACAATTTTAAGGCATGAGGACTTCAACTCCCAGAATTCCACAGCCAGCGTTGCTGGCTGTGGAATTCTGGGAGTTGAAGTCCTCATGCCTTAAAATTGTCAAGTTTGGGAAACACTGCCTTAAGGTAATAAACTCACATTTCCAGCCCTGTTCGCCTCCGGGTCTGTTGGACTTCAATTCCTTTGTTCCCCAGCCAACACAGGTAGTCCTCAATTTGCAACTGGATGCTTAAGGCAGAGCCCCCCAACCTTTTGGACACCAGGGACCATTTCCGTGGAGAAAGGTTTTTCCACGGACCGGAGGGTGTGTAGTTTTGTGTGCTGCCTGCATCCCACGGAGGGGGCTTTGCTTGTTTGCATGCCGCGGTCCGGTACCGGGTGTTGGGGACCCCTGGCTTAAGGTTAATGTTTAAAGTTCATCACCAATTAAAAAACTTACTTGCCACCAGGACCTGCCACCAGTCCTCAGAATTTTGACTTCCACATCACAGACACACACACACACACACACACACACACACACACACACACGGCTACGCGATCGTATTTTGAGTGCTTGGCAGCCGGCTAGCATTGGCAACCGGTCGCAGCACCCTGGGGCCACCTAATTGCACTTTTAAATGTTTTTGCCCTTTTCTGACAAAAATGCCCATTGGGCAAGCTGGATTTGGAGTTACAGCCGTGCGGTTTGCCTTAATGACTGCGTGTGTAACGACCGTGTGTAAAAACAGTCATAAAATTGAGTCCGGTCATAATGGTAAATCGGCTTACGACTGCAGCCATTTACAGCCAAACTTTTGAGCTCTGTTGTGGTCGTAAGTTGAGGACTCCCTAGATGAGTCCGTACTGGAATCCATCTACTTCCGGATGTCCTAAAGGTGTTTTTTTTTTTTTTTTTTTTCAGGAGGCAACTGGACTTGCTTGTGTTTCTTTGAAGACGTTTCGCTTCTCATCCCAGAAGCTTCTTCAGGTTCTGACTGGATGGTGGGAAATGGAAGGATTTATACTCCTTGCAGACAGCTGGTCTTTTGCCTTCTGTTGGAAAGTACTTGAGGCCACTTGGAGGCTTATCTGTGTCCTCAGGGTCCCCTGAGCGGTGCAAATAGAGACAAACCTCCAAGTGGTCTTAATGACTCTGAAAGAAGGCAAAAGACCGGCTGTCTGCAAGGAGTATAAATCCTTCCCTTCTCCACCATCCAGTCAGAACCTGAAGAAGCTTCTGGGATGAGAAGCGAAATGTCTTCAAAGGAAAAACAAGGAAGTCCAGATGCCTCCTGAAAAAAGAAGCACCTTTGGGACAACCAGGACCTGGATGGCTGCCCATAGACACTTACCTCTGGAGCAGTGGTTCTCAACCTTTTTAATGCCGCGACCCCAACCGGTCATAAGTTGAGGACTACCCAACCGGTCGTAAGTCAAGGACTACCCAACCGGTTGTAAGTCGAGGACTTTCCCTGCCTGGGAGCGCCGCGCATGCATGGTGTCGCCCCCTGCGCCAGCCGAGGTGTAGCTGGCAAGGGGCAGCGACGGAGCAGGCCAACCACCGGCTGGGCCACCAGCTGGCCCAGCCCAAGGGAGGTAAGGCACCCGCCGGGTCCCACATGCGCCAGCAACCCTCCCTGCGCCCGCCGGCCTCCCACCTCCCACCCCCAGCCCTCTTACTTACATTTTTAGTAGTTGCTCAGCAGGGAGGGGTGGAAACTTCCAGACAGCTCGCCTTCGCTGCACCGTTTGCAGACTGGGACTTTTGGCGGGCTCAGCAGGGCAGACACAGCCTGGACAATTCCCATTGGCTTTGGAAAGCCAATAGAATTAGACTCTATTCAAGAGAGCCTATTCTATTGGCTTTCAAAAGCCAATAGAAGAAAAGGGAGTAGCACAGCTAAGGAAAAGGGGGAAAAAACGGCAGACTGCGTTGTTTGGCGACCCCCGTGAAATAGTCGTTCTACCCCAAATGGGGTCCCGACCCTCAGGTTGAGAACCGCTGCTCTGGAGGGTATTGGGAAGGGCAGCGATAAACCAAAGGAGCAGCTAAGCCTGCTTTTATGTCTGACTGGGTTTAGAAGAGACTAGACCAGGTTAAGAGAGCTAGATTGGCGTCGTGCAGAGGTGTCCAACTTCAGCAACTTTAAGACTTGTGGAGTTCAGCGCCCCGAAGTCCCCAACCAGCATCGGAGTTCAAGTTGAGTTGAAGTTCATAGGTCTCAAAGTTGCCAAGGTTGGACACCCCCGGTGTAGTGGTTAAGGGTCAGGTTAGAAAACCAGGCTGGGAGTCTCCTACGTTTTTCCCTTAGGCCTGAAGCCAGTTTGTGATCTTGTCGCAGTCCTTCTTCTTCTTGTGCCCTATCCGTTATCGGACGTTGGCGATCATGTTGGCGATCCTGTTTTTATCAGCTGCCGCACAAAAAAATGCTGCTGAGTTTTGTCCCAACCAGTCCCTTAGATTTTTATTTATTTATTTATTTATTTATTTAAGAGACTTATATACCGCTTTAAGTGCAAGCACTCTCTAAGTGGTGTACACCAGTAAGCAATGTATATATATATTTACATTGCCCCCAACAATCTGGGTCCTCATTTTACCTACCCCGGAAGGATGGAAGGCTGAGTCAACCTTGAGCCGGTGAGATTTGAACCGCTGACCTGCTGAACACAGTCAGCTAAAGTGGCCTGCAGTATTGCACTCTAACTGCT
Organism: Crotalus tigris; assembly: GCF_016545835.1. Lineage (NCBI taxonomy): Eukaryota > Metazoa > Chordata > Lepidosauria > Squamata > Viperidae > Crotalus > Crotalus tigris. The sequence continues at coordinate 208,045 of NW_024098147.1, read as the reverse complement.
GCGCCACCTCGGCTCTTAGATTTTGAAACCACAGTGTTCTTCTTCTGCCTGGACCTCGTTTGCCTTCCATCTTTCCCTGGAGGATGAAATGGAGCAGGCCATATTTTTCTGGGTGTCGCATCACCTGTCCGAAATATTCTAATTTTTGTTTTTTAATTGTTTTGATGATTTCCCTTGGCTTTCCCAGGTGGCTTAACACCTCCTCATTTCTGATCTTGTCCACCCAGCTTATACATAACAGCCACCTGTAAATCCACATTTCAGATGCTTCTAGTCTCTTCCGGTGGCCTTCTGTCAGAGACCGACTCTCTACTCCGTAGAGCAGGATAGAAAAAATATAGCATCTGACAAGCCTGATTTTTGTCGCAATTACTTTCCCTCCATCCTGGAAGGGGGGCAAGAACCAACCAGTTGCAAAAACCTTTTTCAAGAAAACCCATTGGGACTTGTTCAGGAGTCAGAAACTGGCTTGAACACACACACACACACACACACACACACACACACACACACGACTCAGATGGAGTCGGCTACCTCATGGCTTAGTCTGAGTTAAGAGAGCCTCTTTTACTTACTGATCATTTCTCAGATTCTTGGAAATTGGTTTGTTGGTTGGAGGTTGCGTGTGGTGTGAATATAGCCATTGTGTTTCTTTAACATGAGCTAAAGCAGTGGTTCTCAACCTTTTTAATGCTGCGACCCCCAACCGGTCGTAAGTCGAGGACTACTCAACTGGTGCAGCACCGTTTGCAGAATGGGACTTTTGGCGGGCTCAGCAGGGCAGAGACAGCCTGGACAATTCCTATTGGCTTTTGAAAGCCAATAGAATTAGACTCTATTCAAGAGAGTCTATTCTATTGGCTTTCAAAAGCCAATAGAATAAAAGGGAGTAGCACAGCTAAGGAAAAGGGGAAAAAATGGCGGACTGCGTTGTTTGGCGACCCCCGTGAAATGGTCGGTCGACCCCAAATGGGGTCCCGACCCACAGGTGGAGAACCACTGAGCTAAAGACTTTGTTCATTTGTTAATCACAGTGTATGGCTGCCCATCTTAATGAAACTCTGGCCAGAGAACAGAGAAAGGGGTTACTTAACTTAATTGGCTTCCAGGTAGAATTCAAGACGCTGGTCACTACCAATCAAGGCCTGTATGGCATAAGACCTGGTTACTTGACGGACTGCTTGTTTACCGGCTGATTTTACCTGTCTGGTATATTTGGACAGGGAGGGGGGTGGCTGTGGTCGAGGTACCCTCAATTAAATGTTGCCTTTTGAGAGTGAGGAAGCATACCTTCTCTGTCACAGTCGGCTTTCTGATACAACATCCCTCCTCACCTGGGAGAGGTCACCCCCCCCCAATGTAAGGTTTGAATCAACAGCAAAAACGAGAGTCCCAAATGTGCTTTTTCCAAAAGGAACTGGACTTTCATGGTTTTTTTCTTTTCCTTGAAAATATTTCACTTCTCATCCAAGAAGATGTTGTTGTTAGTTGCGAAGTCGTGTCCGACCCATCGCGACCCCATGGACCATGTTCCTCCAGGCCTCCCTGTCCTCTACCATCTTCTGGAGTCCATTGAAGCTCACGGCTCCTGCTTCAGCCTCCAGCCTCCTCATTCTCTGTCGTCCCCTTCTTCTCTTGCCCTCCATCTTTCCCAGCATTAGGCCCTTCTCCAGCGAGTCCTTCCTTCTCATTAGGTGGCCAAAGGACTTGACTTTCAACTTCAGGATCTGGCTTTCTAAAGAGTAGTCAGGGTGGATCTCCTCCAGGACTGACCGGTTGGATCGCCTTGCAGTCCAGGGGATTCACAGGAGTCTTCTCCAGCACCAGAGTTCAAAGGCCTCCGTTCTTTGGCGCTCAGCCTTTCTTAGGGTCCAACTTTCACAGCCCCGAAACCCCTGGCTGTGTGCAAGTGTGACTGAAGCCCTCTTTGCTTCTTTCTCTTTGTTCCCATCTGGATTTGTTCTCTCTCCCATCGTTGTTCTTTTTTGTGTGTGCCGTTTCCTTCAATGCTTTCCCATTTTGCAAACTGCCCAGAGTCCCTGAGAGTCAGATGGCACGTAAAATTATTATTATCGTCATCTGCACTAGACCAGAAAACGAGCAGCTGCTAAGTACAAGCTCCAGGCTACGCGTGTGTGCGAGAGAGAGGGGGCTGTGTATCCATCGTCCACCTTTTTGTCCGGCCTGACAGTCTTTGTAGTCTAAGCGCAGGTTTGTTTCTTGGCAGAAATGAGCTTGACCCACCTAGGCATTTTTAGTGATTTATTTTAATGATCAAATTTCTACCCCAGGGGTCCCGAACCCCTGAGCAGTGGTGCGTTTGTAGCCAGACCGCGCGAGCGACGGGCAAGTGTGCACGCGTGAAGCTCCAATCACACGAGTGGAGGGCGCTGGTGGTCACGCGTGAAGCTCCATTCGCATAAATGGAACTTCACAGGCTGCTCGTGCGAGTGGAGCTTTGTGTGCACGCCAGCACCTTCCACTCACATGCAAAGCTCCAATCGGATAAGTGGAAGATGCACACACAGGTATGCTGCTCATATCAATGGAGTCGTGCGTGTGTGTGTGCACCTGCCACTCACACACCCCTGTGCTGGGCCTCCCAGGTGGAAAAGTTGCGGACCGCTGTTCTACACTACCCATCTCACATAACTGGGCAGTTTTTCAAATAAAAACAATAACAAAGTTGGAAGGGACCTTAGAGGCCTTCTAGTCCAACCCCCTGCTCAGGCAGGAGACTTTGGACCGGGGGGGGGGGAGCGCACAAACAAGCAAAGCCCCATTCGTGAGATGCAGGCAGCACACAAAACTACACCCTCTCTCCACAGAACCAGTCCCTGGTGCGCAAAAGATTGGAGACCTGTGCCCTAGACCAGTGGTTCTAAACCTGGGCGATATGGCCCCCTAGGGGGCGATTTCATTTTTCAAGGGGGCGAAGGAATGAAAAGGGGGTGATATGGGGGTGATGGAGCGAGAAGTTTTGGGGACACCTTTGAGATTTTTTTGTACAGTAAATCGCTGTATATCTGTCGTACCAAAACATCAGATGATCACTATTAATGGATTGAATGGTGTTTTCAAATGTTCCTCCAGCTAGCTTCAGTACAGGACGGCGTACATATGTGAATACGCATCGCTTGTCTTCATGTGCGTTGCGCAGCAGCCTCTGCCCATACAATGGCACGCCATTGGCCAGAATATGGGAGATATGGGGAAAAGACTGGAAATAAATTATTTGCATCGATATATCTTGATGACAATTTTAAAGAAAACAAAAAAAGTGTTTGCATAAATTGAAGAATTATTTCCTATGTTGTGATTGAGAAGTTATGTTGGGTTAGGGGGGCGATGACAACTTCCTCATTGGCTCAAGGGGGCGATTCGTTCAAAAAGGTTAAGAACTACTGATCTAGACCATTCCAGACCAATGTCTGTCCAGTCTCTTCTTAAAAACCTTCAATGGGTGCTTCAGTGTTGAAGCACCCACACTGTCTGGAGGCAGGCCATTCAATTCCACTAATTAATTGTTCTCACTGTCAGGAAATTCCTCCTTATTTCTAGGTTTGTTCTCTCTTTGATTAGTTTCCATCCGTTGCTGCTTGTTCAGCCTTCAGGGCCATTGGAGAATAGATTGATCTCACTTCTTTGTGGCAGCCCCTTAGATAGTGGACCTTTGTTGTTGCGAAGTCGTGTCCGACCCATCGCGACCCCATGGACCACGTGCCTCCAGGGCCAGTGTTTCTCAACCTTGACAATTTTAAGGCATGTGGACTTCAACTCCACTGGCTGTGGAATTCTGGGAGTTGAAGTCCACATGCCTTAAAATTGTCAAGGTTGAGAAACACTGCTCCAGGCCTTCCGGTCCTCCACCATCTTCTGGAGTCCGTTGAAGCTCACTCCTCCTGCTTCAGGGACTCCATCCATCCAGCCCCCTCCTTCTCTGTCGTCCCCTTCTTCTCTCGCCCTCCATCTTTCCCAGCATCAGGCTCTTCTCCGGGGAGGCCTTCCTTCTCATTGGACCTTAGATATTAGATAAGTCACATAAAAAGAAACACAATTTAACAAGGCAGAAGGATCAAACTGAAGTCACCAACCCCTTCCCCCCACACACACACACAAGGCTGCACGCCATTCTTGGACCCCCCTGCCAGTTGGCAGAGCCAAATATTGATGTGCAGGGAGCCCAGAAGATTGGGGGCCCACGTCCCCTCTGGAGCAAGATGCTCCCTAAAACAGGGGCAGTGTCTGTTCTTCTAATGCAGTGTTTCCCAAACTTGACAATTTTAAGGCATGAGGACTTCAACTCCCAGAATTCCACAGCCAGCAATGCTGTTAAATTCTGGGAGTTGAAGTCCTCATGCCTTAAAATTGTCAAGTTTGGGAAACACTGTTCTAATGTCTCTGTTTCCCCCCCCCCCTTTATATCTGACCTTGCTCCTTGCAGCCGTCCCTCAAGGCGGATGTTCAGGGTGGTTTTTAATCACCAATTCTCCTCCGAGCTTTTGAAACGGGAGCAAATTAAATTGAGGGGACTTCCTTCCACTCCCGGCTTTACTCGCAGAGCTGCAGGGCAGACAAAAAGCAGTGGCTTCACTGTGGGAGAAAATCAGCAGCTTCCCTTCCCCAAATCTCTGTTTTCACCAGACTGACTTACGGTACTTCGATTTAGATCTTCCCATGCTACGTAGCGCATCCGGCTGCAAGGGATCTCCAGCCTTTTCGGTTCTTGGGGCAAATACTTCAGCGTCTCCCCATGCGATGTTTAGAGTTTTTAAACCTAAAAGTATTTAGATCCACGGTGGGCCAGCGGTTAGAATGCAGCGTTGCAGGCTGACTCTGCTCACGGCCAGCAGTTCGATCCTGACCAGCTCAAGGTTGACTCAGCCTCGCATCCTTCCGAGGTCGATAAAATCAGGACCCAGATTGATGGAGGCCATAGGCCAGTGGTTCTCAACCTTTCTAATGCCGTGACCCCATAATACAGTTCCCCATGTTGTGGTGACCCCCAAGTGGGTGTGGCCACCAATAAGAGAGAGTAGGACAGCTAGGGAAAAGGGAAAAAATGGCGGACAGTGTGGTTTGGCGACCCCTGTGAAATGGTTGTTTGACCCCAAATGGGGTCCCGACCCACAGGTTGAGAACCACTGCCATAGGCTGACTCTGTAAGCCGCTTAGAGATGGCTGGAAAGCACTGTGAAGCGGTAGATAAGTCTAAGGGCTAGTGCTAATGCTATTTAAATGTGTTTTAGAATGGAATGGAAAGAACAGAACAGAATAGAATAGAAAGATTGCAGAACAGAATAAAATAAAATAGAATAGACAAATTGTAAAATAGAATAGACAGTTAGAACAATTAACCAGTGGAACAACCTGCCTCCAGAAGCGGTGAATGCTCCAACACTGGAAGTCTTTAAGAAGAGACTGGACAGCCATTTGTCCAAAATGGTATAGGGTTACCTGACTGAGCAGGAGGTTGGACTAGATGACCTCCAAGGTCCCTTCCAACTTCATTATTATTATCATCAAGGAGGGAAACAACCTAGAACTAAGGAGAAAGTTCCTGACAGTGAGAACAATTAACCAGTGGAACAACCTGCCTCCAGAAGCGGTGAACGCTCCAACACTGGAAGTCTTTAAGAAGAGAATGGACAGCCATTTGTCTGAAATGGTGTAGGGTTTCCTTCCTGAGCAAGGGGTTGGACTAGATGACCTCCAAGGTCCCTTCCAACATCATCATCATCATTATTATTATTATTGTTATTATTATTATGGATCATCACACAGTCAGCCAGATGTTCAGACTGGATTTGACATTTTGTCTACCTATCGAGTCCTTACCCAGGACCTGGGATAGGCAGATGTGGATGTTTGATGGTATTACAGGTATCGTCGCAGGATGGAAGCAGTTCCTAGTAAGGCCGCCTTTTGCAATTGACTAATAGCGAATTTGTCAATGCCAATGGTGTTCAAGTGGTGCTCCAGTTGTTTTGGGATTGCACCCAAGGAGCCTATTACTATTGGTACTACCCTTGCTTGCTTTTGCCACAGTCTTTCTATTTCTATTTGTAGGTCTTTGTATTTTGTTATCTTCTCCAGTTCTTTCTCGTCTATTCTGCTGTCTCCAGGCACTGCCACGTCCACTATCCAGACTTTTTTGTCTTTCTTATCGACAGTTGTTAAGTCTGGGGTGTTATGTTGCAGGTGCTTGTCTGTTTGAATTCTGAAGTCCCAGAGCAGTTTAATTTTATCATTTTCTATGACTTTCTCTATTTTATGATCCCACCAGTTTTTGTTGTTATTATTATTATTATTATATTTATTATTATTATTGATATAACTATGTTATTCTGATGTGGACGAACTAGAGGTTGGTCTGAAATTCTCACTGCTGCCCATCCCATCTTTGATCCAACTAGGCCCAAATGCATTTTCTTCCTCTTGGCAGTTTCCTGGTTTGGGCTGGAGCAGCAAACCCACCACGAGCCGGACGGTGGTCCTTCCTGCCGGCCGGCACAGAGGCCGACCCACCTGCCCACCGCAGCAGAAATGGAAGAGTTCTTTTCGGCCTACGTGAAGCAGAAGCAGATTGCAGAGGGGGATGTCGAGGAAGAAGAGGAGGAAGGTTGGTAGATCCAGAAAGGTCTGTGGCTGGACAGGAGGATGGGCAACGCTCACACAGCTATTGGCAAAGCTGGACAAGCAAGCTTCCCTTCCGCCCCACCAGCTGTGCCCACAGCTGTGGCCTCTTGCCTCCCCAGAGGATTCTGTCGGGCAGCCCGGAGCAACGGAAGAGGCTCCAGAGGCAGAGAAACCGTTGCCCTTGCAGGCCCAGATGGCTAAGGATGTCCTGGAGAGGGCCGTCCACCTACTCCCCAGCAAGAGCCTTGCGGTGCGGCTGAAGGTAAGGGAGGCTGAGATTTCTTTTATTTCCACACTTAATATTTCCTCCTTTCCTCCCCTCCTTATGTCTCCTATCTCATATTTGAGACTTAATAATTTTTAACCTGTTAGTATGCATCCAGTTTTGGTCACCACGATGTAAAAAAGATGTTGAGACTCTAGAAAGAGTGCAGAGAAGAGCAACAAAGAGGATCAGGGGACTGGAGGCTAAAACATATAAGGACAGTTGCTGGAATTGGGGATGTCTAGTTTAATGAAGAGAAGGACAAGGGGGGACATGATAGCAGTCTTCCAGTATCTCAGGAGCTGCCCCAAAGAAGAGGGAGTCAAGCTATTCTCCAAAGCGCCTGAAGGCAGGACAAGAAGCAACGGGTGGAAACTCATCCAGGAGAGAAGCAACCTGGAACTAAGGAGAAATTTCCTGACAGTGAGGACAATTAACCAGTGGAACAACCTCCCTCCAGAAGCGGTGAAGGCTCCAACACTGGAAGTTTTTAAGAAGAGACTGGACGGCCATTTGTCTGAAATGGTGTAGGGTTTCTTACCTGAGCAGAGGGTTGGACTAGAGGATCTCCAAGGTCCCTTCCAACTTTATTATTATTATTATTATTATTATTATTATTATTATTATTATTATTATTATACTACAAACAAATATACAAATTTAATTATTAGTATTTTACTATTTAAGTTTTACTTAACTAAATTTTTTCTTTGTCTCGACTCATAGCGATATCTTGAGTTCAAATCTTATTTGTTTTTAAACATTCAATCTTGTAGCCAATCAATGACCTCATAAGCTTTTCCCCGTTTCAGTTTTCCTTTAATATTTAAATTTAATGCTTAATATTCTAAGCTACTGTAGAATTACTAAATAAGAATACTACTTTGTGTTATTATCTGGTTTATGCAGACGGTGAGAATCATGCATAGATCACAGGTGTATCTGAAACTTGGGGGACTATGGGGGAACCGTAGTTCCCCCATGCTGGCTGAGGAATTCTGGGAGTTGAAGTCCATCCGTCATAAAGGAGGTCGTAGTTCCCCATGCTGGCTCAGGAATTCTGGGAGTTGAAGTCCACGAGTCATGACGGGGCCACCGTTCCCTATCCTGGCTGAGGAATTCTGGGAGTTGAAGTCCACAAGTCATGAGGGGGCCATAGTTCCCCCATGCTGGCTCAGGAATTCTGGGAGTTGAAGTCTGCAAGTCATTCAGGAGTCATAGTTCCCCCATGCTGGCTGAGGAATTTTGGGAGTTGAAGTCCATCCGTCATAAAGGGGGTCGTAGTTCCCCATGCTGGCTCAGGAATTCTGGGAGTTGAAGTCCACGAGTCATGAGGGGGCCGTAGTTCCCCATGCTGCCTCAGGAATTCTGGGAGTTGAAGTCCATCCGTCATAAAGGGGGTCGTAGTTCCCCATGCTGGCTCAGGAATTCTGGGAGTTGAAGTCCACGAGTCATGACGGGGCCGTAGTTCCCCCATGCTGGCCCAGGAATTCTGGGAGTTGAAGTCCACGAGTCATGAGGGGACCAGAGTTCCCCCATGCTCCCTCTGGAATTCTGGGAGTTGAAGTCCACCAGTCATGAGGGGGCCATAGTTCCCCCATGCTGGCCCAGGAATTCTGGAAGTCCACGAGTCAGGGGACCAGAGTTCCCCCATGCTGCCTCAGGAATTCTGGGAGTTGAAGTCCACGGGTCCTAAAAGAGCCAAGGTTGCTCACCCCTGACCCAGAGGCTTGTGGTTTCCTATGGGACTTTCTGCAACCCCAGAGCAAGGCTGAGGCCTGAATGTTAATTCTTCCATCTCAGCCTATGTACCTTTTAACCAATCATCTTCAGAGCTATCAGAATCCTGGTCCACAGGGGGGCATATTCTTGTCAGGCTCAGGAGAACCTGACCTTGGAAAGGAGGAGGCAGTCTTGAGCAGAACACCGAAGCTACCCTTACGCCAAGCCGAGTCCGACTGTCCTTGGCAAGGAAGCCCCTCATAGAGCTGTGTTCCTCTTTTCCTCACTGGACTGGAGGCGGAGGAGAAGGACAGTTATCCGCTCCAAGGCCTCCAACTGAGGCATGACATGAGTCTCCCTCTTCCTTCTTGCTTTGGCCTTTGCTTAAACCTCTTACTGTCCATAAGGACTGAGCGCATTATAAGTTGTGGCGTCCCTGGTGCTCTCTGAGCTGGGTGGTTTTCTTGCAGATATTTCATGACCCAACTAGGTAGCATCATCATCAGTGCTAGAAGGAAGGGAGGGTGTGCAGAGAGGAAAAGGAGAGGAGGAGGAAGAGGAAGAGGAGGAGGAGGAGGAGGAACTGTGGCATCCTTGGTGCTCTCTGAACTTGGTTGTTTCCTTGCAGATGTTTCATTGCCCAACTCGGGAACATTATCAATGCTAGAAGGAAGGGAGAGTGTGCAAAGAGGAAAAGGAGAGGAAGAGGAGGAGGAGGACAACAACAACAACAGTGGGGTCCTTGGTGCTCTCTGAACTTGGTTGTTTTCTTGCAGATGTTTCATGACCCATCTAGGTAGCATCATTAGTGCTAGAGTTGGGTTTGCAGAGAGGAAGACTGTGGGGTCCTTGGTGTTCTCTGAGCTTTTCCTACTGCAAGCATTTCATGACCCAAGTAGGGAACATCATCAATGCTAAAAGGGAGTGGAGTTTGTGGAATGGAGGAGGAGGAGGACTTATGGGGTCCTTGGTGCTCTCTGAACTTGGTTGATTTCTTACGGACATTTCATGATCCAACTATCAGTGCTAGAAGGGAGACAGAAGGCCAACCCCTCTCCCTTCTAGCACTGATGTTGTTCCCTAGTTGGATCATGAAATGTCCATTAGAAAGCAACCCATCTCAGAGGCCACTGAGGAACCCACATTTCAACCCTGAGGCACATATTCGTACATTATGAACGAGAGACCCAGTCCTCTGTTTCCCCAACATCATCGCTCGCCTCCCTTAATCCTGGCACGCTTCTCCTCTGACTCTGGGGCTTCTCCTGATAGGCCCTCGATGTCCTGGAACTGTGTCTGATGGTCCTTGGTCCACATGAAGACGTTCTCCTTCCACTGGCCCATCGGGCCTGGCCTGCTCTCGTGTGCCGCTTGATCAACGACGACCCCTTGGCTGTTCTCAGAGCCTTTAAGGTAAGGCAAAACTACGTGTCCCATCCTAAGGCTGCAGGATCCCATCTGGGTCAGTCACGGGGACCAGAGGTTAATAAAAACAATACCAATAATATCAATAATAATAATAATAATAATAATAATATGGAGAGTATTTAATATTTATTTGTTATGTATATGTAGGTGTGTGGGTCTATACATATGTTGTACATAATATGTATAGGTGTGTGTCATGTATGTGTTTCTCTTTGAGAGCGGGAAACTAAATTTCATTTTTGATGTGTGCCGTTGTGCCCACAGTAAAAAAATGACAATAAAGGTTATCTTATCTAATAATAATAATAATGTAAGGACTCGATAGGTAGACAAAAATGCCAAATTCAGTCTGAACATCTGGCTGACTGCAGTGAATAATAATAATAATAATAATAATAATAATAATAATAATAATGTTGGAAGGTTTAGTATTCTGAGCTTTTGAAATTCTGCTGGAGCCCAGCCTCAGGGAGAACTCACTCTCCCTCCGTCCTTCCCTCTCTCATCTCTCTCTCTGTCTCTTTCCTCTCTCCTCTCTCTGTGTATCTCTCTGTCTCCTCTCTCCCTCTTTGTGTCTCTGTCCCTTCCTCTCTCCTCTGTCTCTCTCCTCCTCTCTCTCTCTGTCTCTCCTCTCTCCTTCTCTGTCTCTCTCCTTCTCTCTCCTCCTCCTCCTTTCTCTCTCTCTCTTTCTTTGTCTCTCTGTCTCTTTCCTCTCTCCTCCTCTCTCTCTGTGTGTGTCTCTGTCTCCTCTCTCCCATTCTGTGTCTCTGTCCCTTCCTCTCTCCTCTCTCTGTCTCTCCTCCTCTCTCTCTCTCTCTCTCTCTCTCTCTCTCTCCTTCTCTCTCTCTCCTTCTCTGTCTCTCCTTCTCTCTCTCTCTCTCTCTCTCTCTCTCTCCTCTCTCCTTCTCTGCCTCTCTCCTTCTCTCTCTCTCTCTCCCTCCCTCCTCCTCCCTCCCTCCTCTCTCCCTGGGAGAAAGGAGAAACAAGCCCAGGGAACAGGAAGTGAATCACCCTGGCACCCTGGCAAAGGGCTCTCTCCTTCCGTTCAGCAGGTGGGTCCTGTCTCGGGGGGGGGGGGTTGAGTGACCACCCAGTGGGTTTCTCCGCAGGTGCTGTGCACTCTGGGATCCTGCAGTGGGGACTTCCTGAGGAGCCGTTTCTGCAAAGACGTCTTGCCCAAGCTGGCTGCCTCCCTCGCCTCCCAGGCCCCCACCAGCGCCCACGCCGGGCCCGTCTACGGCCACAGCCTGGCCTTCAAGCTGCAGCTGGCGGTGCTGCAGGGCCTCGGCTCCCTCTGCCAGGCGCTGGATCTGGGTGAGTACCAGGAGCACCACACAACGCTCCTGGCATTGTTCCAGGCTGAGGTTTCTGCGCTGGCCTACCGTAGTTCGTGCTGTTGCTTTAGAGCAGGGGTCCCCAATCCCCAGTCCGTGGACCAGTAGCGGGCCACGACCTGCTAGTAACCAGAATGCACAAACAAGCAAAGCCCTCTCTGTGGGATGCAGGCAGCACACAAAAGCACGCACCCTCCGGTCCATGGAAAAACTATTCTCCAAGGAACCGGTCCCTGGTGCCCAAAAAGTTGGGGGCCTCAGCTTTAGGGGAGAGCAGGTCCTCTAGATCAGGGGTCTCCAAGCTGGCTGAGGAATTCTGGGAGTTGAAGTCCACAGGTCTTAAAGTTGCCACGGTTGGGGACCTCTGCTCTAGATTGACGTCCCCATTTTTTGTGGGAGGGGCAGGCATGCAGGAAGGTGAGTACACACGCACGACCACCCCGTTGCTTGCACAAGTGAGCCCAAGAGCACCCGTGATGCTCATGCATGTGCACGCAACAGCCGACCACTCATGCAAGTAGGCCACGATTCAGTGGTGGGCCATGGCCCACAGGTTGGGGAGATGGGGGGAGGCAGGTGGGAGGGGGCTGTGGCTGAGCGCTCCCTCCTCTGAGCCACCCATCTTAACTGTCTCTGCAGGCGAGAATGACCTGAACACGGTGGTGGATGCCTGCCTGCCCTACCTCAGCGCCAGGCAGCCTGTGAGACTACAGGAAGGTGCTCGCAGGTAAGACAGGTGTGCCCCCTACAGGTAAGACAGGTATGCACTGCAGCTGAGACAGGTGTGCCCCCACAGGTGAGACAGATGTGCCTGCCAATGAGACAGGTGTGGCCCACGCAGGTAAGACAGGTGTGTCCCACAGGTAAGACAGGTGGGCCCCACAGGTAGGACAGGTGTCCCTCCACAGGTAGGACAGGTGTGCCCCACAAGTAAGACAGGTGTGGCCCTGCAGGTGAGACAGGTGTGGCCCCACAGGTGAGACAGGTGCATCCCACTGGTAAGACAGGTGCAGCCCCTGCAGGTAGAACAGGTGTGCCCCTGCAGGTAAGAGGTGCGCCCCCTGCAGGTAATGCAGATGTGCCCACACGTAAGACAGGTGTGCCCTCAGGCTGCACAGAGAGCCTCAAGGCTGCAATCGGAGCAGATTTCCAGTCGGTCTTGGGGGGCTGCTCACTCTCTGGCCTCTGCAGATCCCCTCTCGTGCAGGGCCGATCTGTTCCCTGGCAGGTCCTTTCCTAGATCAAAAAAACATTTAGGTCACCCTGTTAACTCCAGCCAGCCGTGGGAAATTCAGGGAACTACATACCCCCAAATCCGCCAAGATGGAGACACGTTGGTTCTGGGGCGCTCAGGCGAGCGGTCCAAGGCCCAGAACAGAAATGAAAAAAAAAAAAGTCCCAGGTTCTGGGTCTCCAAACCTGGCTGCTTTAAAAATTGTGGACTCCAGCTCCCAGAATTCCTCAGCCAGCATAACTCCACCCTCAATTCTGGTCGTAAGGCAAGGACTTTGCCTGCTAGGTGCCGAAGCTCTGAGTTTTGATGACAGGGCTGGGGGGGGGCGGGCTGCACCATTCGTTAAATAGCATTAGCCCTTAGGCTTATCTACCGCTTCACAGGGCTTCACGGCCCTCTCTAAGCGGTTTATAGAGTCAGCCTGTTGCCCCCCCCCCCTCAAAAAAGTCTGGGTCCTCATTTTACCGACCTCAGAAAGGCGGAAGGCTGAGTTGATTTTGAACTGGTCAGGATCGAACTCCCAGCAGTGGGCAGTGAGTCAGCCTGCAATGCTGCATTTGAACCATTGTGCCACCAGGGTCCGTCCTTCCTCCCTCCTTCCGTCTCCTTCCTTCCTCCCTCCCTCCCTCCTTCCCTCTCCTTCCTTCCTCCCTCCCTCCCTCTCCTTCCTCCCTCCTTCCCTCTCCTTCCTTCCTCCCTTCCTCCCTCCCTCTCCTTCCTTCCTCCCTCCCTCCCTCCCTCTTCTTCCTCCCTCCCTCTCCTTCCTTCCTCCCTCCCTCTCCTTCCTTCCTCCCTCCTTCCCTCTCCTTCCTTCCTTCCTTCCTTCCTTCCTTCCTCCCTTTCCTTCCTTCCTTCCTTCCTCCCTCCCTCTCCTTCCTCTCTCCCTCTCCTTCCTTCCTCCCTCCCTCTCCTTCCTCCCTCCCTCTTTCCCTCTCCTTCGTTCCTTCCTCTCTCCCTCTCCTTCCTCTCTCCCTCTCCTTTCTTCCTCCCTCCCTCTTCTTCCTCCCTCCCTCCCTCTCCTTCCTTCCTCCCTCCCTCCCTCTCCTCCCTCCCTCCTTCCACATTTAGCAATAACCCTTAAACTTATATACCGCTTCACAGTGCTTTACAACCCTCTCTAAATGGTTTACAAAGTCAGCTATTCCCCTCCCCCCTCAACAACCTGGGTCCTCATTTTACCGACCTCGGAAGGACGGAAGGTTGAGTCGACCTTGAGCTGGTCAGGATCGAACTGCCAAAGTGCTGGCAGCCGGCAGTCCACGGAGGAAGCCTGCCGTCCTGCATTCTGTAACCGCTGCGCCATCAGGGGCGCTCCCCTTTTTTTCAGTGCCATTGGAATTTTGAATGGTCAGTAAACAAATGGTTGTAAGTCGAGAACTACCTGTCTGCCCCCCCCCCCCGGATTCTTCTGGTGAAGCCAATCGTGCCGATCGCCCTGTCAGCCTGCCTGATCCCCTCGGAGATCTCGGGGATCTGCCTGGACCAATTGAAGCCCCTGCCTGCCTGCAGTCGCCCCTGCCCCCCATTCAGCCTGGGTGGGAGGACCTGCCCTGGCCGGTCGCCCCAGGAAAGCCAAGCTCTTTGACTCCACCGAGGTCCATCAAAGGAGAAGAAAGTGGATGCAGGAAAGTCAAGTGGAATCTGGAGGCCCCACGCAAAGCGTGAAGCAATTTCGTTTCCCCCCCCCCAACCCAGCCTCCCTCCCCAAAACCAGTCCACCATCAGCCAATGTTGTTGTTAGTTCCGAAGTCGTGTCCGATCCATCGCGACACGACGCAGCATGGTGCAGCAGTTAGAGGCCACTTTAGCTGACTGTTCAGCAGGTCAACGGTTCAAATCTCACCGGCTCAAGGTTGACTCAGCTTTCCATCCTTCCGGGGTAGGTAAAATGAGGACCCAGATTGTTGGGGACAATGCTTACTGGTGTACACCGCTTAGAGAGTGCTTGCACTTAAAGCGGTATATAAGTCTCATAAATAAATGGACCACGTTCCTCCAGGCCTTCCTGTCCTCCACCATCTTCTGGAGTCCATTGAAGCTCATGCCTCCTGCTTCAGGGACTCCATCCAGCCCCCTCATTCTCTGTCGTCCCCTTCTTCTATTGCCCTCCATCTTTCCCAGCATTCATCAGCCAGTGCAATGCCGCAAAGATGTTGTTTTTTTTTCTATTTAAACTTTTTTATTTTTCCCAACTCTCCCCATACGTATACCGCAATATTTATCACGTGTTAACATACATTCTTTTTACATTCTTATCTATCAGATACTTTTAATAAAATAAAATAAACACATACACATAAATTTGGTGTTGCTCGCCCATTTCCCCTTTCACTGCATCCACGCTCCTACACTTCTCTACCTTCTTTCTCCCTTTCTTCTCTTTCTTCCCTACTTCCCTCTTCTTCCTCTCCTCCCCTCTTTCCTTCACCCCTCCCCTCCCATTTCTCTCCACTTCTCCTCCTCTTCTCCTCCAACCTTCCTACTTCCTTCTCCCCTCCTTACTGGAATGTGCAGAAATGAATGGACGAACAATGACAATTAAAGACAAGACAGAGTACTCTAAAATCTGGGGATTTTTTTATGATTGGCTGAAAAGAGAATACGGTTAAAAGATAGTTAACACCAATCTAGATGGAAGAAAAAGGAGGCGATAAGGAGGGAGACTCAGGCGACACAGTATTGCAGTGTTTCCCAAACTTGACAATTTTAAGGCATGTGGACTTCAACTCCCAGAATTCCACAGCCAGCATTGCTGGCTGTGGAATTCTGGGAGTTGAAGTCCACATGCCTTAAAATTGTCAAGTTTGGGAAACACTGCAGATTGAATAACCGGAAGTCGTATAAATATTTATAGAAGTATATACTGAGAAGGTCAGATAAACAGAAGTATTAACGTAATAGAAAATCAATCTTATTTTATATAATACAGATAGGGAAATTTAGTGAGTGGACTTGCTCGGACATGACCCCTGAATTGTATCTGAAGAGGGATGAGAGGGAAGAAAAGAAAGGAGAGAGAGAAGACCGCCAAGTTGTTTTGGGAATGCTGAGGTGCTGGACAGATAGCAGGTTCTCCTCAAGAGGCAGCGACCTTGGAGTCAGGCTGGAACCGGCCATCTCATCTCCCCCTCGCTAATTCCCAAGCGGTTACTGCAAAAGCAAAAGCATCTGAAAGATGCCAGCAGACCTTCCTCTCCTCCTCTCCCCACCTTCCAACCATACATCGGGTCTCTTTCCGCCTTGGCGGGCCTGAGCGAGCCCCAGCGCCCGGCTAAGCAAAGGTGCGCTGGAATCGACAACGCTTAACCCAGTGGTTCTCAACCGGTGGGTCGGGACCCCATTTGGGGTCGAACGACCATTTCACGGGGGTCGCCAAACAACGCAGTCTGCCATTTTTTCCCCCTTTTCCTTAGCTGTGCTACTCCCTTTTATTCTATTGGCTTTTGAAAGCCAATAGAATAGACTCTCTGAATAGAGTCTAATTCTATTGGCTTTCAAAAGCCAATAGGAATTGTCCAGGCTGTCTCTGCCCTGCTGAGCCCGCCAAAAGTCCCATTCTGCAAACGGGGCTGCACCAGTTGAGTAGTCCTCGACTTACGACCGGTTGAGTAGTCCTCGACTTACGACCGGTTGGGGGTCGCGGCATTAAAAAGGTTGAGAGCCACTGGCTTAACCGAACAAAGCCGGCCAGAAGTGCAGGCTGGGTTCACCCCGGATTCTTTCGCCATGGAAACACAGGTTGCTTGGAAACAGCCAGAGTCCTTATTTGTAAAGAAAGATGGCGAGCGAAACCCAGTCGAGTTTCTCTTTTTTAAGCTTCAGAGGTTTCCAGGTGGACCCTCTCTTCTTTGTGGCAGCCCCTCAAATACTGGAAGGCTGCTGTCATGTCACACACACACACACACACACCTCATTCCTTCTTTTCATTAAACTAGACATGCAGCTGCAGTGATTCACTCGCGGCCAGAGATGGGGCAAAACTCACTTAGCAACAGAGGTTTTGGGCTCAGCTGTGGTCGTAAGCCGAGCACTGTCTGGATACGAGATGCATATGTACACAGAGCAGCCAGGTAGAATTGGGTCCGGAGCAGAGCAGAGCGTTCAGCCTCGTGTGTCAGGATTGCAAAGCAGCTCCGGACGAATTTCCACCCGGCAGTTGCATCGATTGGGCTGTGGCAGCCTGACAGGGAAACGTCGTCCGTGCTCCCCAAATTCTCCCAATCAATTTAAAGAAAGGAAGGAAATTTTACCTGGCAGGATCACAAGAAGCAGCCCGATTTAAAGGATAGAGCAGTGTTTCCCAAACTTGACAATTTTAAGGCATGAGGACTTCAACTCCCAGAATTCCACAGCCAGCAACGCTGGCTGTGGAATTCTGGGAGTTGAAGTCCACATGCCTTAAAATTGTCAAGTTTGGGAAACACTGGGATAGAGCAGTTGAGGGTTGATGGATCATTCGGGTTGTTTTTGACGTCTGCCGGCCACCTCAGTGAATTTTCTCCACCGCCATCTGTCCTTCTTCACCTGTTGTTTTTCAGTTCTTCCCGCTCTGCTGGGGGGTTTCGCCCGGTCCCGCTTCAGAGAAAAGTTGGGAGATGGAAAGGCTTGGCTTGGTTTGCCATGGCGACATTGGGTGGTGTCCCTTTTTATAAATCAGCCCTTCCTCTACACCAAGAAATCCATAAAGCCATTTTCATGGTTTGAAAATGCTTCCCTATCCAGGCAGCTCTATTCTCCACTTCTTTCCTCCAGGCTGGGAGAGAATAGAAAAAGAGACAAGAATGGATGGATGGATGGAAGGATGGATGGAAGGAAGGAAGGAAGGAGTTAGGATTGGGAGAGAGGGAGGCAGAAGAAGGAAGGAAGGAAAGGAAGGAAGGAAGGAAGGAAGGAAGGAAGGAAGGAAGGAAGGAAGGAAGGAAGGAGGCAGTGGGTTAGGATTAGGAGGGAGGGAGGAGTGGGTTAGGATTGGGAAGGAAGGAAGGGGAAGGAGAAGGAAGGAAAACAAATGGGAAGGGAGAGAGGAAGAGGGAAGGAAGGAGGGAGGAAAGAAGGAAAAAAGTGACAGGAAGGAAGGGAGAGAAAGGAAGTTCTCTACATCTTAAGTGCTGTATATTCTTACAGTACTTTTTAGTGAATTGTGCTTGCTTCCGTTCTATTCTGGTCTTAGCCAACTAGTAGATTTACAGACATTGGAGAGTTTCGTCTCCCTTTGTCGTTCTCTAATTTACACCCACCTTACTTTCCTCTACGCTACGTGCTCCTTCATTCATGTGCAGCTTAAAACTCCTTTCAGGTTCCTTTTCACTTAGAAAAGAGGAGGGGAAGAGGGATAAACGACTCTTGCCTGAGCCTCCGGGAAGTCCAGTTTGGGCAAATCTTGTCTTTGATTTAAGGGGTGCCGTCCAAGTGACAGCAGTCGTTAAATTACGGAGTAGAGCACTTCTCCGTACGGGAGGCGTTGAACAGAGGCTGCAGGGCCGTTTGGGAAAGGGTGCCCTGGAAGGAAATGCTGGTTGGTAGGCTTGGCTTGCTCTGTTCCATGGCTATCAAAAAGGATATTGGAGAAAAGTCAGAGCTGAAGAGCTGAAGCTAAAAATCAAAGTTCCTTAAGCCACCAGACCCTGTTCGGACGCGCCCTTGGGTGGGTGAATGGGTAACCCGTTTTGGAAATTGACCTCCTAAGACAGTGATGGCGAACCTTTGAGAGACCGAGTGGCCAAACTGCAACCCAAAACCCACTTATGCATCGTCAGGTGCTGCATGGGTGTGGCCCATTGGATGGGTGTGG
This sequence comes from Crotalus tigris, assembly GCF_016545835.1. Lineage (NCBI taxonomy): Eukaryota > Metazoa > Chordata > Lepidosauria > Squamata > Viperidae > Crotalus > Crotalus tigris. Next base: position 189,632 of record NW_024098147.1, on the reverse strand, counting down.
CCCATTGGGTGGGCGTAGCCCATTGAGTGGGCGTGGCTGCGGTGGTAACGGCAGACTGGGTGGGACTAAAAACGTCAATCAATTCCAACTTTGCAAGATCTTTTTTTTTTCCTGCGAGAAGTTGAAATTGACTGATTGAACCTTTTTTGTGTGTACACAGCGGCGGAGGCCTAAAACGAAAAGGTTTTATAAAACCCAGCTGAAGGCCTAGGACTTGGGGGACTACGCGCATGCCCACAGAGAGGGTTCTGAGTGCTGCCTCTGGCACCCGTGCCATAGGTTCGCCACCCCTGTCCTAAGACATGGACTCATAAACTTAATAATGCGTGTTGGATTTGCACAAGATACGGAGCTACACCAAAAATTAAGCTTAGCATGTTTCGAGAACAAATTTCTATTTGGCGTGTGGCGCCTACTGAGTCGTGCAATCACTGATACACAGATATAGGTTTAAATAAAGCATCAGCATATATATATATATATATATATATATATATATATATATATATATATATATGTAGGTTTTTGGTTATTCGGGTTTTCTCCCGCGTCAAATTGGAAGTGTCTTGGCGACGTTTCGACGAAGTCCCATTCGTCATCTTCAGGCTGGTGTTTTCAGCTTCATGCTTCTAGGAGCAATGTGTGATCATAGCTGTTTCTTCCTTTTAACTGCCAGTGGGGGTATGAACTGATTGGGTGGGAGCTTGGCTGTGTTCTGATTGGGTGGAGGTATGTTCTGATTGGTTAGGGGGTTGGCTGTGCTCTGATTGGATGGGAGGTTGGCTGTGCCTTGATTGGATGGGGGTTGGCTGTGCTCTGATTGGATGGGGGAGTGTTCTGTTTGGGTGGGGGCTTTGTTGTGCTCAGGTTAGTCTGAGTTGCAGGGGGGTTTAAGATGGTGGGCTGCCTTGCTATTTTTTGGCTTCGCGTTCGTGGTCGTGCCTCATCTTCATGGTGGGTGTCAGTTCGAAGCACGAAGCTGAAAACACCAGCCTGAAGATGACGAATGGGACTTCGTCAAAACGTCGCCAAGACACTTCCAATTTTACGCGGGAGAAAACCCGAACAACCAAAGATATATATATATATATATATATATATATATATATATATATATATATATATATATATATGTGTGTATATATATATATATACACACACACATGCACATACACACACACATACATACATATATATACACATAGATACATACATATATACATACGTACATACATACATATATATTTTTAGGTTTTAGGTTTTGCTAACAAAGAATAAAGAGAGAATGGTATAGCTATTTCGGGTTCCTTTAACCCTCATCAGCCAAACTTACTCTTCTGAGATTCGAACCTGGGCTATCTGCATGTTAGGCAGATGTTATAACCTCTAAGCCACGGGTTCTCTCCCACTTTGTTAGCTACCAGGAGAGATATATATATATATATGAAATATGTAGATAATATAATATATGGGATAAAATATTAAATTAAGATAAAACAAGAGTCCAAGGCCCAGAAACCAGAAAAGAGGATTCCTCACGTGTTGGAGCTGGGCCCTGGCCCTTGCTTGCCATCCGCAGCCCTTTACTCTCCTTCCGCTTTTTGCAGTGTTTTCCTTCGCCTGATGGAGGTTGACCCGGATGCCATCTGGTTCTTCCTCTGCAATGTCTGGTGCCCCAGAAACCCGGAGCCCCCCCACCCCTGCTTGCGCCCTGTGAAACTGGCGGGGGGCGAGAAGACGCGAAACGAGTTCACGGACAACGTGCAGAGTCTCTTGGACCAGCTGGGCGGTTGAGGGCGAGGAAGGCGCGGCTGGGCGCACTCCCACTGTGGAGGTAGGAGGCTTGGACGGGGGCCCCTCTGGGTGGGAGGGGACGGGAAGGTGGGGTACCCCCCCCCTTGAACTGGCAGAGAAGAACTGGGGAAGATCCCCCTTCCTCCCCACACCACCATCCTGAGCAGTCGTGCTTGAAGGACGTTGGGACTATGCAATATTAAGCAGTGTAGGACAGGGCTTTTCAACCTTTTCACCCATTGTACCACTTTTAGGATATGGCAATATCCGAGTACCACCAGTCGCCTAGCAAGGTGTCAAAAACTTGATGACCAAAAAAAAAAAAGGAAAAAAGTGATAAAGTACAGGTAGTCCTCGACTTACAACAGTTCGCTTAGTGACTGTTCAAAGTGACAATGGCCCTGAAAAAAGTGCCCCCCAAGCCACAGCCGAGCAAGACCCCTGCCTGCCCGCCCGGCCGTGCTCTTCCTCCTGTGCGAGGTTTTCATTGTTGTGAGCATTTTTGTTGAGGATTGGCAGCAGGGGTGGAGTGGGGGTGTTTGGTTTTTATTCCCCCCCCCTTGTCTGCTGGATGGTTGCATCAGGTTTTGGTCACTTCACATGACCCTGGGACACTGTGACCGTCATAAATAGGAATCAGTTGCCAAGCCTCTGAATGTAAATCACAAGACCCTGGGGAGGCTGCAACATTCCAGCTGATCAGCGCTTCTTCAGGGCTCAGCAGAAGCCCCAGGATCAGCGCCGAGCTCCAGCTGATTGGTGCGTCTTCTGGGCTCAGCAGAAGTGCCAGGATCAGTGCTGCTTTCCAGCTGATTGGTGCTTCTTCGGGTCTCAGCAAAAGTGCCAGGATCAGTGCTGAGCTCCAGCTGATTGGCGCTTCTTCAGGGCTCAGCAGAAGCACCAGGATCAGCGCCGAGCTCCAGCTGGATCCTGGCACTGATCCTGGCGCTTCCCCTGAGCCCTGACAGCCCTGCAGCTCCAGCCGTCTCTCGCTCAGGCTTGTGCGTACATGACCATCTAGGATGGTCGTGTACCACCTGCCAGGTGCCAATGGACCACAGATGGTACCCGTCCCACTGGTTGAAAAGCCCTGATGTAGGAGAATAGGTCTAGCTCAGGGCTGAAATGAACCACCCTTGCTGTTCTCTGAGCTTGGATGTTTTCCTGCAGAAGTTTCATGACCCAACTAGGGAACATCTTCAGTGCTAGAAGGGAGGAAGGTTTGCAGAGAGGAGGAGGAGAAGGAAGAGAAAGAGAAAGAGGGAAGACTGTGGGGTCCTTTGCTGTTCTCTGAGCTGGATGGTTTTCACCCAACTAGAGAACATCATCAGTTATTCCAGTTGTTATTCTAGCTTTCCATCCCCTTTTAGCCCATGTTGGAAGAGCTGCCTGGTGGCCATTCAGATGTCACTTTTAAATTCTGCACCTGGCAGGTGAAGGCATTCGTGTTCTACGGCTGCAGAACATGCAGACGTACCTGTGGGTTGGCAAAAGTCAGCAGCAGAGAACTTGATTTAGCTTCAGAGTCTTGATCAATGTTTCTCAACCTTGGCCGGTTGAAGACATGTGGATTTCAGCTCCCAGAATTCCCCTGGCACCAATGCATTCCTTTTCACGTGCAGCCCCATTGTGGCCTGCTTACTCTCTTGTAATCCCTTCCTCTGCAATCTCTCTGCTCGAGGGGCTCAGAGAGGAAAAAAAAAACCCGGCATGGCTGGCTGGGGAATTCTGGGAGTTGAAGTCCACCCATCTTCAAGTGTCCCAGGTAGAGAAAACACGGTTCTAGATTATCAGAAGCAGAAAGAGAGCCAGTAGCTGGCTACATTTGGTAAACAACGTAACCTTAAGCTATGAATAGAAATGTAACATCTAGACCAGAGGTCTCCAAACCTGGTAGCTTTGTGGACTTCGACTCCCAGAATTCCTCCGGCAGCTGTGCCTGTTGGTTTTTTTTTTTCCCTCCCACTCCCTAGAGCGGAGAGATTTCAGAGGAAAGGATTACAAGAGAGTAAGCAGGCCACAATGGAGCTACACTTGAAAAGGAATGCATTAGTATCAGTGAATGCTGAGAGTTGTAGCCCACAAGTCTTAAAAGTTGCCAAGTTTGGAGATCCCTGATACAGATCATGAGAAGACTGCTCCTCACTTAATTGGAGGAGTGACAACGGGTCCTGAACTATGTTAATAATAATAGTAGTAGTGGTAGTAGTAAAGTTGGAAGGGACCTTTGAGGTCATCTAGTCCAACCCCCTGCTCAGGCAGGAAACCCTATACCATTTCGGACAAACGGCTGTCCAGCTGTTCTCTTTGTACAGAGAAGAGCAACAAAGATGATTAGGGGACTGGAGGCTAAAACATATAAGGAACGGCTGCTGGAATTGGGGATGTCTAGTTTAACGAAGAGAAGGACAAGGGGGGACATGATAGCAGTATTCCAATATCTCAGGGGCTGCCCCAAAGAAGAGGGAGTCAAGCTATTTTCCAAAGCACCTGAAGGCAGGACAAGAAGCAACGGGTGGAAACTAATCAAGGAAAGAAGCAACCTAGAACTAAGGAGAAACTTCCTGATAATTAGAACAATTAACCAATGGAACAACCTGCCTCCAGAAGCAGTGAATGCTCCAATACCGGAAGTTTTTAAGAAGAGACTGGACAGCCATTTGTCCAAAATGGTGTAGGGTTTCCTGCCTGAGCAGGGGGTTGGACTAGATGACCTCCAAGGTCCCTTTACTACTATTACTATTACTAGTCTCTTCTTAGTTCCAGGTTGGTTCTCTCCTTGATGAGTTTCCACCCGTTGCTTCTTGTCCTGCCTTCAGGCGCTTTGGAAAATAGCTTGACTCCCTCTTCTTTGGGGCAGCCCCTGAGATACTGGAAGGCTGCTATCCTGTCCCCCCTCGTCCTTCTCTTCATTAAACTAGACATCCCCAATTCCAACAACCGTTCCTTGTATGTTTTAGCCTCCAGTCCCCTGATCATCTTTGTTGCTCTTCTCTGTACTCTTTCTAGAGCAGCGGTTCTCAACCTATGGGTCGCGACCCCATTTGGGGTCGATCGACCATTTTTCTGGGGTCGCCAAAGGCGGCGATCCGCCATTTTTCACGGCGCCGTGCATGCACGCCGCGCATGGGGGCGGCGCTGCGCATGCGCGCCGTGCATGGGGGAGGCGCCGTGCATGCATGCCACGCATGGGGCCCCGCCCCCATGCGCGCAGTGCCGCACATACGCAGAACGTTCGTGTGACGGGGGTCGCCGTCACACAAACGTTGAGAAGCACTGTTCTAGAGTCTCAACATCTTTTTTACATTGTGGTGACCAAAACTGGATGCACTATTCCAAGTGTGGCCTTACCAAGGCATTATAAAGTGTTGAGAAATAAGTTTATGTCCCTAACCCAAGTCCGTCCGTCCGTCCTTCATTCCTGTCTCCCTCTCTTCCTTCTGTCCATATCTATCTTTCCTTTGTCGTCTAGGTCGAAGACCCCGGGGGTACCACAAGCAATCCTTTCCACCCTCAAGAGAGAAGCAACTGCCTGCAGCCGCTCCTCTCCTCTCTCTCCTCCAGATGCTCTTTTAAAAAGAATTGCTTGGCTGTCCTGACTTCAGCAGGCGATTGTTGCCTAGGCCCGGGGTCACCGCGGAGAAGGCCACCTTCCAGATTTCCGAGGATCCGTAGGAGGACCCTCCCAGCTGACCTACGCAGGTCCGGCGAATTCTGCCTGGTGCAAAAAATAAAAACAACCAAACTTTGGGGCACTTAGAACCTGAATCGCGCGGGCTGCTAAGCAGACGATACCCGGAACTGCTTTGCCGGTGAATTTCTGGCCAGCTGCATTTTGCCCTTTGATTCTCTGGTCCAGGGGTAGGCAACCTTGGCTCTTTTATGACTCGTGGACTTCAACTCCCAGAATTCCTGAGCCAGCATGGGGGAACTATGGCCTCCTTGATGACTGGTGGACTTCAACTCCCAGAATTCCTGAGCCAGCCATGTTGAGGGGAAAGGGAGAGTTTCCAAGCTGAGCCATGCCGGCTCAGGAATTCTGGGAGTTGAAGTCCACGAGTCATGAGGGGGCCATAGTTCCCCCATGCTGGCTCAGGAATTCTGGGAGTTGAAGTCCATGAGTCATGAGGGGGCCATAGTTCCCCCATGCTGGCTCAGGAATTCTGGGAGTTGAAGTCCACGAGTCATGAGGGGGCCATAGTTCCCCCATGCTGGCTCAGGAATTCTGGGAGTTGAAGTCAAGTCATGAGGGGGCCATAGTTCCCCCATGCTGGCTCAGGAATTCTGGGAGTTGAAGTCCACGAGTCATGAGGGGGCCATAGTTCCCCCATGCTGGCTCAGGAATTCTGGGAGTTGAGTTCCCCCATGTCTCTGAAGTCCATGAGTCATGAGGGGGCCATAGTCCCCCATGCTGGCTCAGGAATTCTGGGAGTTGAAGTCCACGAGTCATGAGGGGGCCATAGTTCCCCCATGCTGGCTCAGGAATTCTGGGAGTTGAAGTCCACGAGTCATGAGGGGGCCATAGTTCCCCACCCCTGTGCCTAGATCAGGAGTAGGAAACCTTGGCTCTTTTATGACTGGTGGACTTCCACTCCCAGAATTCCTGAGCCAGCATGGGGGAACTATGACCCCCGCATGACTGGTGGACTTCAACTCCCAGAATTCCTGAGCAAGCCTGGCTCAGTTTGGAAACCTCTCCCTTTCCCCTCAGCATGGCTGGCTCAGGAATTCTGGGAGTTGAAGTCCACGAGTCATGAGGGGGCCATAGTTCCCCCATGCTGGCTCAGGAATTCTGGGAGTTGAAGTCCATGAGTCATAAAAGAGCCAAGGTGGCCTACCCCTGCGTCTGGTCTAACGGAAGCCACAAAAGAGAGACCTGGTGCTAATCCTGGCTGGGCCCACCCAGAATGGAGTCCCAAGATCCCAGGCAGCTCCGTTTCCTGGTTTGCCCTATGGATTAAGAGGCAGGTGGAGGAGCAGAAGACCGCAAACTTCCTGCCCTGTTTTTGCCCCAGTGCCTACCTTTGAGCTCAGCCCCTGCCACGGGTATCCTGAAACTTGGCAGCCTCCGTCCTGGACCGTCGCCCGTTGCAAAGAGAGCAAACTTAATAATTATGCAAAGCACCAGCCGGGAATTAAGCAGGCAGCCGTGCAAATGCCGTTTGCCTCCCCTGACCCTTGCTGTAGCTTCAGACAAAAGCAATTTGCTCTGCCTGTAATAAAGCTGAGGTGATAACGAAGCTCTTGAGAGCCTTGTGTCTGCCCAGCACACTTGTGCGTGCACGCACACACACATATACCCACACCCTCCTTCCCGCTGCCTTGGTCTTCACCACCAGGCACCACGTAGGCCCTGCCTGCAGCTTCCCAGGGAACGTGGAAGGGGGGGGGGGAATCGCTTCCCTTACCATCAGGCGCTTTTGACTTATTTCACTATTTGAGAAAATTTATATAGTCCCCTACTCGCTCCCAGCGACTCTAAGACAGCTTATAGACAGCGAAAACACAACGTAGGAAAAATAAAAATAATTTTAAAGATCGTGAAATAAAAATGAAATAATAACACACACACACCCATCGCCACCATCACCCTTCGGCGACAAGCCACGTTCAAGTCACCTATTTAATGGGCTCCTTCCCAGTATACATTGTCTAATGTGTAGTAGTAGTAGTAGTAGTAGTAATAATAATAAAGTTGAAAGGGAACTTGGAGGTCATCTAGTCCAACCCCTTGCTTAGGCAGGAAACCCTATACCATTTCGGACAAGTGGCTGTCCAGTCTCTTCTTAAAAACCTCCAGTGTTGGAGCATTCACCGCTTCTGGAGGCAGGTAGTTCCACTGGTTAATTGTTCTAAGTGTCAGGAAATTCCTCCTTAGTTCTAGGTTGCTTCTCTCCTTGATTAGTTTTCACCCATTGCCAATCGGCCTTCCGTTTGGGGAGCCCCATGGGGGGGGGGTAGTCATGGGGCTGCTGAAGCCCCCCCCCTAACCCCTCCATTGCCAGCCAGTGGGTTTCCAGAGGCAGGGTCTGGGGTCTTCTCATGCCTGTGAAAGACCAATTCTGAGGCTTGCCAATAAGAAGACCTCCCTGGGAGACTCCAGGAGCGTTGGGGGGGGGGACACACACAAAGACCCCCTCCCCTCCATAGCTGCACCCTGGGTCAGCGTTCCTGGTTACTGTCCATTGGAATGAACAGCCGGCCATTGGGGATCCCTGAAGCAGCTCCTCTTTTAAGACAGGGCTTTTCCACCTTTTCACCCATTGTACCACTTTTAGGATATGGCAACATCTGAGGACCACCAGTCGCCTAGCAAGGAGTCAAAAACATGATGACCAAAAAAAAAAAAGGGATAAAGTACAGGTAGTCCTCGACTTACAACAGTTCGCTTAGTGACTGTTCGAAGTTACAATGGCCCTGAAAAAAGTGCCCCCCAAGCCACAGCCGAGCAAGACCCCTGCCTGGCCGCCCGGTGGCGCTCTTCCTCCTGTCTGAGGTTTTCATTGTGAGCATTTCTGTTGAGGATTGGCAGAGGGGTGGGGTGGGGGGTGTTTGGTCTTTATTCTCCCCATCTGCTGGGTGGTTGCAGCAGGTTTTGGTCCCTTCACATGACCCTGGGACACTGTGACCGTCATAAATAGGAATCAGTTGCCAGGCCTCTGAATGTAAATCATAAGACCCTGGAGAGGCTGCAACATTCCAGCTGATCGGCGCTTCTTCTGGGCTCAGCAGAAGCACCAGGATCAGTGCTGCTTTCCAGCTGATTGGCGCTTCTTCACGGCTCAGCAGAAGCACCAGGATCAGCGCCGAGCTCCAGCTGGATCCTGGCGCTGATCCTGGCGCTTCCACTGAGCCCTGACAGCCCCGAAGAAGCGCCGATCAGCTGGAGCCTGGCACTGATCCTGGCGCTTCCGCTCAGCCCTGACAGCCCTGCAGCTCCAGCCGTCTCTCGCTCAGGCTTGTGCGGTGCTGCCACCGGTTCAGCTCATTCCCCTCCCCCGCTACCCCTTTTCTAGGATGTTGGCGTACCACCTGCCAGGTGCCAATGGACCACAGGTGCTACCCGTACCACTGGTTGAGAAGCCCTGTTTTAAGAGACCGATTGGATCAATAGGATCCTTTGAAACCCTCCGGTGCTTTGACTGGCCCGCCGCCCACCCACACAGCACAGGTAGTCCTCAACATACGGCCACAATTGAGCCCAAAATGTATGCTGCTAAGCGAGACGTTGGTGACGTCAGTTTTGCCCCGTTTTACAACTTTCCCTGCCGCGGTCGTTTTAAGCGAATCACCGCAGCTGTTAAGTCACCCGGTTGTTAAGTGAAATCTGCCTTCCCCCATTGGCTTTGGTCACAAAAGGGGATCGCGTGACACCCCCGCGCGCACACCCCCGGACACAGCGACCGTCGTAAATGCGAAGCAGTTGCCAAGCATCTGGATTTCGATCCTGTGACCGTGGGGACGCCGCGAGGGTGGTTTAAGTGTGGGGAAATGGCCATCAGTCACTTTTTTTCAGCGCCGTTGTATCGTTGAACGGTCACTAAATGAACTGTTGTAGGTTGAGGACTTCCTGCATGGGGGGGGGGTCCGAGGGCTTTTACTTCCTCCCTTTGGAAAGGCAGAATCGGAGGGGAGGGCAGACCCGCAACAAAGCGCAATTTGCTTGCATCTCCTCTCTGGCTGTTCCCTAAAGGAGGGGAGGGAGGAGATAAAGACCGTGGGGTGTGTGGCAGCCCCCCATCTTCTCCCCACCGACCCCTTGGACCGGCTGGTCCCCTCCCCATTCTTTTTGACAAAAGGCCTAGCAGGAACCGGGAAGGAAGGCGCCCGCCGTAGGTCTGTTGGCGCGGAGATACGTGGGAAAATGATGCTCAGGGCTCCAGATTCTGCCTGAATAGAAACCCCCCCTCCTCTCCCCTCCCAACCTGGAGCTGCCGTGGTGCGTATTTCATTTGTGACAAGACAATCGGGCTACTTACAGGGTTCTGCGCCATTTAACCTTGTATCCCGTTGTACGGTAGCTGGCGGGTGGGTGGGCGAGAGACGTGATGCTCTGTACATTTGTCTGGGCCTCTTAGGAGCGCAGAGATCGGGGGAGACCCCCACTCCTCCCGGGCCTGCCTGCCTGCCTGCCTTGCCCTATTGGGGGGGGGGGCGAGGAGGGAGAGTGAAAAGGTCCGTGGTGGGAGGAAAGGCCCTGGGGCTGCCCACAAGTCGGGGCGGGGGGGGGGGAGAAGGGCCTCCCCTGGACCCTCAAATGAGGCACCTCTGCTCCTGCGCCCTGCTTCTCCCTGGGCAAATGTAGTGGGGGGGGGTCCCGCAACCCAGGTAGCTCCTCTCTCCCCCCCCCCAGTGGGTTTTCACCCAATGGGTTCCAAAGCAGGACTCTGGAGGTGGAAGAGAGACATGGATGGGTCTGTCGGCCACCCCCGGCCGGATTCCCTGGGAATCGGTCATTTTGAAAGCCTTCCGAGGTGGGGAGTTGGAACCCTGGTGGCCGTGAGTTCCACAGGCTAGCCAACTCTTTCTTTCCTTTCCCCCAGATCTCCCCCAGATCTGTTTCTCCCTCCTACTCTACCCTACCCTTCCCTTGCCTCTACCCTCTCCCTTCTTCCCCTCCCTTCCCTTCTCCATCTATTCCCTTCTCAACGCTTCCATTCCTTTCTTCATCTATTCCCTCCCCTCTCCCTTCCCTCCCTTGCCTTCTTCATCTATTCTCTTCCCTCCCTTCTCCCTTCCCTTCCCTTCATCTATTCCCCTTCTTCTATTCCCTTATCATTTCATTCCATCCCATCCCTTCTTCCATTCTTCCATCTATTCCCTTTTCACCTATTCCCTCCCCCTCCCTTCCCTCTCTTTTTGCTTCCTTCCCTTCCCTTCTTCATCTATTCCCATCTCATCCCTTCCCTCCCCTCCTCTCCCCTTCTCCATCTATTCCATTCTCAACCTTTCCCTTCCATTCTTCCTCTATTCCCTTCTCATTCTTTCCCTCCCCTCCCCTTTTGCTTCCTTCCCTTCCCTTCCCTCCCTTCATCTATTCCCTTCTCATCCCTCCCATCCTCTCCCTTCCCTTCTCCATCTATTCCATTCTCAACCCTTCCCTTCCCTTCCATTCTTCCTCTATTCCCTTCTCATTCCTCCCCTCCCCCTCCCTCCCCTCCCCTTTCGCTCCCTTCCCTTCCCTTTCCTTCTTCATCTATTCCCTTCTCATCCCATCCCATCCCTCCCCTCTCTTCATCTATTCCATTCTCTTCCATTCCATTCTTCCTCTATTCCCTTCTCATTCCTTCCCCTTCCTTCCCTCCCCTCTCCCCTCCGTTCTTCCTCTATTCCCTTCTCATTCCTCCCCTCCCCTCCCCTTTTGCTTCCTTCCCTTCCCTCCCTTCATCTATTCCCTTCTCATCCCATCCCTCTCCCTCCCTCCCCTCCCCTTTCACTTCCTTCACTTCCCTTCCCTTCTTCATCTATTCCCATCTCATCCCTTCCTATCCCATCCTTTCCCCAAATGGTTCTGTTTATCAGCCTCTCTGGCAGAGCTCCATGTTGGCAACTAGCAAGGTACAGTCACACACACACACACACACACTCTCCACCACCGACTGCCCTATGCCAACGTGTTCGGTGGCAGGGGGGGGGGCAGAATCTCTGCGAGGCCCAGAGAATCCAGAGAGGGTGGGGTGGGGGATCCTTTCCCAGGGCTGTTCCAGTTCAAATGTCCATCCCCCTCCAATCTTTTGGGTGGATCTAGTAAAGCAGGTTTCCCCCCCCCCCATCAGCCCCTCATTACCTGTCTGTGATTTTGGAGCTGTAGCGCCAGGCGCTCAGCTCTTCGGGATGTGATCGCCCAGCCTGCTAAGCCAGATTCCATTGTCGCTTAGGAGGTGAGCTGTGAATTGTGTTCTCATTAGCCAAGAAAAGCGGCTTTCCCCCCCTGGAGCGATTAGCTGCGGTGGAAATGAATTATCTGGCTGCTCTGACGGTGGGCAGGAATTGTAGACACCCGCCTTCAGGGCATCTGCCGGCTTCTGATTATTCTGGCTGGCCTGGCTGGTCTCAGACAGCGACACGGGATCAGAGCGGATCGATATCCGGGAGAGAAGCAGTAGGGAATCCTGATCACTACGCTAAGCAAGGAGCTGAGAAAATAGCGAGAGCACTTAGACCAGGGGTGGCGAACCTATGGCACGCGTGCCAGAGGTGGCACTCGGAGCCCTCTCTGTGGGCACGTGTGCTGTCTCCCCAGCCCCGCCTCCCCACGCCACCCCTCCTCACTACAGCAGCACCCCCGGAGGAGAGTCGTCCCTGGGCGCGGCCCGCACAGAGCAGCGTACCCAAGGACATGGCAGCTGGCCCTCACGCCCCATCTTGTGCAGATGATGTTGCGGAGGGCATGGCTGCCATGTCGCTGCAGGGCCTCCTGGACGATCTACAGTGGGCCATGGAGGCAGTGGGTGACCCTGTGAGCAGGCGGGGCACAGGGTGGTCGGGGGCAGAGTAGGCAGAGCGGGGCGGGGGGCGGGTTTTGGGCACTCGGTCTCCAAAAGATTCGCCATCACTGACTTAGACTTAGATACCGCTTCACAATCCTTTCCAGCCCTGTCTGAGCGGTTTACAGAGTCAGCCTGTTGCCCCCCTCCCCAACAATCTGGGTCCTTGTTTCCCCCACCTTGAAAGGCTGAATCGACACGGAGCCCCATCAGGATCGAACTGCTGGCAGTGAGCAGTGAGTTAGCCTGCGATGCTGCGTTCTAAGCACTGCGCCACCGCGGTTCTTTAGAGAACAGCACCAAGTCTCCTCTGCAGGGCTGTTGCGCAAACCACTCGGCAGGGTCTTGAGTCAGTGACCGGAGGGACGTTTTGCCCTGAGATCTAGGGTTCCGGGGAAGAGCGTGTAGTGTAAGCTCTGCCACTGGTGATTTGGGCCGGTGCCTAGCCTGGGGGGACTACCTTTGTGTAAAGGACTGTGTAATAATAATAATAAAGATGTGCTTAGGAAACAACCAGAGAAGAGAGGGAGGAGTAGCTGAACGCTCAGAGGATAAAATTTAGAAGGTGTGGCAAACCTGGGGCCGAAGTCAAGAGAGGAATCATAGAATCCCTACGTAGCTGCAAACTAAGTCCAATCTCTTTTGAATTCCATTGACTCCTATCTAACTCCAAAGTAGTCTAGATCAGGGATCTTTAAACTTGGCCCTTTGATGACTTGTGGACTTCAACTCCCAGAATTCCTCAGCCAGGCATTCTGGGAGTTGAAGTCCACAAGTCATCAAAGGGCCAAGTTTGAAGACTCCTGATCTAGATTCTCGTGCCTAGCTAGGCACCGGAAGGAATAAATCAGTTTAACTGGAACGTCACGTGCGATCCTGGTCTCTTTAGTACCTGACCAGGATCCACCCTAGTGGATCAAGCAGTTACAAGCAGCAGCTACGACCATTTTCAGACTTGCAAGATCGATGCCAACCCTGGGAGGAAACAGGACTAGACAAGCTAATTCAATTTTTTTTTATAAAGGCTGCCTTAACAAAATACTTACAAATCTGAAAGTACAAATCTCCCACGTCTCTTTTACAGCCTGAGAATTTATGATCTTTACCTATTTTGCAGCTTTGGGCTACGTCCTCTCTTCTCCTACCCCTGGAAGCATCCCTTTCCCCCAAAGTCATCCACACAATCCATTTATTTATTTATTTATTTATGAGACTTATATACCGCTTTAAGTGCGAGCACTCTTTAAGCGGTGTACACCAGTAATATATATATAAATATATATATATATATTTGTTTTCTGAGGTTTTCGCGGGTGTTTGTATGTAGGTCTTTGGTTGTTCGGGTTTTCTCCCGCGTAAAATTGGAAGTGTCTTGGCGACGTTTCGACGAAGTCCCATTCGTCATCTTCATCAGCTTCGTGCTTAGCTAGCCTGAAGATGACGAATGGGACTTCGTCGAAACGTCGCCAAGACACTTATTTTATATATATATATATATATATATATATATATATATATATATATATATATTTACATTGCCCCCAACAATCTGGGTCCTCATTTTACCTACCCCGGAAGGATGGAAGGCTGAGTCAACCTTGAGCCCGTGAGATTTGAACCGCTGACCTGCTGAACACAGTCAGCTAAAGTGGCCTGCAGTACTGCACTCTAACTGCTGCGCCACCTCGGCTCATTGTACTCTTGTCGTATGTATGGGTATGTGGAGGTAGTTGGAATAATTCCTGTTTGACAAACGGTGAACTATAGCGCAATATCAGAGTTGGAAGGGGCCTTGGAGGTCTTCTACTCCAGCCCTCTGCTCAAGCATGAGACCTTGTGCCGTTCTGGATAAATAGTTGTCCAATCTCTTTTTTAAAAAAAAAAAATAAAAATCCTCCATCCACAACTTCTGGTGGCAGGTTGTTCCACTGGTTAATTGTCCTCACTGTCAGGAAGTTTCTCCTTAATTCCAGGTTGCTTCTCTCCTTGGTGAGTGTCCATCCGTTGCTTCTCGTCTGGCCTTCTTCGGGGGCTTCGGAGAAGGGGGGGACCCCCTCTGCTTTGTGGCAGCCCCTCAAATATTGGAACACTGGCTATTGTGTCGCTTCTTTTCATTCGTCTCTAGGACCGACTTGTGTCTGGCCTGGGGAGGGGATGTAATTAACCCAAATGCAGTGAGATTCCTGATGTTTTTTCCTAGCCCTCTCCCCTCCTTCTCCATCTTCCAGAAAGACACCCCTTCCCCCCCCTCCAAAAACAAACCAACCCCATTTTGTATCCAGGCAGGCTTCTAATTTATGTTTGCTTAGGGATATCAATGGATGTATTTTCTTTTTTTAATATCCATGAGGTTGGGTGTTTTGTTTTTTCTCTTTCCCACTTTTATTAGTTTTGCTGGCTGCATTGATTTTTATTTTATGGTGCTTATCTCTTGTCTGCTGCCTGGAAGGCGGGGGCTGAGAAACAAAGGGGGGGGGAATGTTAATAAATAAAAGATGGAGAGCAGGAGTTGGATTTAAGGGGGGGGGGTCTCAGCCTTCAGGGGCCAAAGGAGCCCAGAGTGGAGACTCCTGACGTCGCTTGCACCATAACCATCTTCACGGGATGCCAGTGGGACCCTCACCATGCCCCTTGCCCCCTCCCTGGTGGACCCCCTCTGCCATTTTATCCTGGTTGCATGAAACGGATGCCCCAAGTTGGGTTATTTGTGCAGTGTCACCACATGTCTGGTGCCATTTTGGCCATTAAGTCTGGTGCTGCATTTGGGGACTGAAGAACCCCCTCCAGTGGGGGGGGGGAGGCTGGCTTAAGCCCCACTGCTGTCAGTCCCATCTGGCCTGGCCGGGAATGATGGAGGGCACAGCTGAAGAATTTACTGGAAAGGTTCCGCCTGTTAGGATATTGAAAAATGACATTTGCCCCAACAATTGAATTAGCTCAGCGTTTCTCAGCCTTGGCAACTCAAAGGAAAAGTGGACTTCAACTCCCAGAAGTCTCCAGTTAACCATGCCCGGGGGGGGGGTTTCTCTCCCTCTCTCTCTCTCTCTTATCCCCTAGAGGGGAGAGATTGCAGAAGAAGGGATTACAAAAGAGTAAGCAGGCCACAATGGGGATGTGCATGAAAAGGAATGCATGAGCGCCAGGGAATTTGGGGAATTGATACCCATGCATGCTGGCTAGGGAATTCTGGGAGTTGATGCCATCCCTTTTCAAGTCACCGAGGTTGAAAAACATCAATTCAGAATGTACGGAAACACGCCACTGTCTTGTCTTGTTCTTTCCCCGACCGACGGGTGAGTTACAGGGAGTTCTCGACTTACGACCACAACTGAGACTAGACATCTCTTTTGCTCAACAAGGCGGTCGTTAAGTGAGCCATGCCTGATTTTATCACCGTTATACCATGGTGGTTAAGTGAGTCACGGCAATGAAGTGAATCGTGCAGTCGTTAAGCAAAACCGGCTTCCTGCATTGGGGGGGGTTGGACTAGAAGACCTCCAAAGTCCCTTCTAGCTCCATTATTCTATTTTTTGGCCTCTCGGAAGCCAGCTGGGAAGGTCACACCTGGCAATCACGTGACCCCTGTGGTTGTCATAAATACACGCCAGTTGCCAGGCGCCTGGATTTTGATCCCGTGTATGATAGTCATTAAACGCGAGCACCGGTGAGAAGTCACTCCTGCTGCTGTGACTTTGAACGGTCGCTAAACAAATGGTCATAAACCGAGTACCAAAGGAACGACGGTCCCTGGCCATGTCCAGAACTCTCCCAGACTCCACTGCCCTGCCTCTGCAACTGGGGCGGTGTGTGTGTGTGGCATTGGTTTGCTGGGCTCCCAAAGGGAGAGAAGCGAGTGGTTTGGCGGTTTAATGAGAAAGGAGACCACAAGGCGACCTCCACTTAAAAGATTGTTTATTCACTTCAGCTGGTCACAAACTACTTCACACAGTGCCAGGGTGCTCCGTAGCCTGCCCGCCCCCTCCCTCCCCCCCTACCCTTGCCAGCTTCCATGCTTAACAGCCAATGCAGCATTTTGGGACTCCCTTGGGGTGACAAGTCTCTCTCTTGGCCACTAAGGTAGACCTCCTGGCTGGCTTGGCTATCTGCCTCTGACTCCAATTCTACCTGCCTGGAGAAACAGCTGCCATTAAATCAGAGTTTCTTGACCTCAGCAGCCTTAAGATGGGTGGACTTCAACTCCCAGAATTCCCCAGCCAGACTAGCTTTAAGCCAGCATAGCTTTAAGATGGGTGGACTTCAACTCCCAGAATTCCCCAGCCAGACTAGCTTTAAGCCAGCATAGTTTTAAGATGGGTGGACTTCAACTCCCAGAATTCCCCAGCCAGACTAGCTTTAAGCCAGCATAGCTTTAAGATGGCTGGACTTCAACTCCCAGAATTCCCCAGCCAGACTAGCTTTAAGCCAGCATAGCTTTAAGACGGGTGGAATTCTGGGAGTTGAAGTCCACCCGTCTTAAAGCTGCTGAGTCCAGAAACTCTGATGTAGACATACCCCAATACAAATACGTACAAAGGATGCAGAAGGGAGGAAGAGGGGGCTGATAGAGTCAAACCAACAATGATTGTCTGTTCAGGGGTCTGCCCGTCCTGGTTGCCAATGAAGCCTGCCTTCTCTGCCCCCCCCCTCCCCAGTTGCAGGAAAGAGCCCCCAGGAAGCCAGGCCAAAGAATCCCAAGGAAAGAAGGACTTCCTTAAAGCGGATGTGTGTGTGTGGAATCAACCGCACCCCCTCAATCCTCTTTTCCACCCCAAGAAATACGTGTGGGAAGGGGAGGGGGATCCTCAGATTGCATCCTTTCTAAAAGGGTGGGTCCCAAGGTTTTGCAGCCCCCCCCCCAAGTAGAAGCGAACCCCAAACCCCAGGCAAGAAAAGCTTCGGAAACTGTTTTGTAAAAATGAATAAATAAACCCTCGGAATACAAAGCAGTCCTGGAAATTTGAGACCCCCAACCCCCCCACCCAGCCCCCACTATTTTTTTTTTTTGTCCCGCTGTTTTTTTTTTTTTAATTTTTATTTCTCTCTCTCTTTTGGCCCAAGAGTGCAACAGAAACACGTCACAGGTATATTAATAATCATAAGAAGAAGAAGATGGGAAGAAGCAGTAAATATTCCTTTTTTGTGTGTTTGTTTTTTGTAAAGAAAGGAAAAAAAAAAAAAAGAAGCACAAGCAATTCGGAAGCTCCAGCGCGGAGGCTCTAGGGCTGAGTTCACACGACATGCTAACCCCCTCCCCTCCCGCAAAGTGGGACGAACAAAATACACCGGGGACCATCCCCCCCTCCTCTCCCTCCACGGGGCGGGTGCGCGCACAAGACACGGAGCGACGGAAATCCTAAGGAAGCCGGACACCAACCTGCGTGTTGTGTGAATGCAGCCGGGGTCAAGTTCCCCGTCCTGCGGAAGAGGAGGCGGGTCTGTGTCTGTCTGTCTGTGCGTGTGTGTGTGTGTGTGTGTTTGTGTGTGGTGGGGTGCCTTCCCCAGACCCCAGATATCCCCCTCCCCAAATTCCCACCCACTCACCCCCCCTCGCCGTCTCTGGCTTCCTGTTGGGCTCCCCCAACCTCAGCGGGACCCCCTTGCCCACTGGGGACGGGGGGGGTGCAGATGGGGGTGCAGATGGGGGCTATTTACAGGCGAGTCCAGTTGCGAGCAATCCTCCGCACCAAGTTCGTGGGTAGCAGGGTCTAGGAGGGGTGGGTGGGAGACGACCCCACACCCCAATCCAGGGCGGCCGGGCGGGGAGGGGTCGCGGAGCTGGAGACCTTCGCCTTGGGGGGGCGCGGCAGCCAGCGCGACTCAGGCGGTCCGGTCCGGACTCCGGCGCTGGGGGTGGGCGTGGATGGGTGGGTGGGGGGTCTCTAGCGGGCGCAGGCGGGGGCTTCGTCCAGCGAGCGCTTCTTGAGCTCCTTGGCCAGGCGGGGCGGGTGGGGCGGCCGGGGGGCGGCCGGCCTGCCGCGCTCGGGGGTCTGCCCAGTGGCCAGGAGCAGCAGCTGGGTGTCCTGCAGGGGGCGGCCGTGGGCGGAGGGGGCGCTGTCCTCGGCTTCCACCCGCAGGTACGCCTTGACCTTGTGGTGCCGCGCCGGCCGGTCGCTGAAGTCGATCACGCGGCACTCGTACGTCCCTTCGTCGGCCGGCTTGACCCGGGAGAGGCGCAGCTTGTGCGAGATGTTGCTGCCCGCCACCTTCACTACCTGGAGGGGGGGGGAGAGAAAGCAGAGCAGAAGGGTCGGGAGTGGGTTGGGATAGATGACCTCCGAGGTTCCCCTCCGCCGCGCTGCGGTGACCCTAAGGCGGGCTCCTCCCCCGCCCCACCCTCTGGCTTGCTGGGCTCGGATGCAGTGAGATGGGCGACAAAGAAATTGAATAAATAACAACAACAATGATGATGATGATGTCCGTTTGGATGACCACTTGAATGCCCAGAACCCCGGCTTCTTCTAGAGGGAGGATGTTGGGGGAGGTTGCTGCCCTCCACCTTCACTGCCTGCGGGCACAGAGAGCAGAACAGAAGGGTCGTGCGTGCGTGTGTGTGTGTGTGTGTGTGTGTGTGCGCGCGCACCAGGCACCAGTGGGTGGGTGGGATAGATGACCTCTGAGGTTCCCCTCCATCACTTTGCAATGACCCTGAGGCAGGCTCCTTCCCCACCCCACCTTCTGGCTTGCTGGGCTTGGATGCAGTGAGATGGGCTACAGAGAAATTGAATAAATAACAACAACAACGATGATGATGATGCCCGTTTGGATGACCACTTGAATGCCCAGAACCCCGGCTTCTTCTAGACTGAGAGAAGATGTTGGGGGAGGTTGCTGCCTGTCACCCTCACCACCTGTGGACACAGAGAGCAGAGCAGAAGGATTGTGTGTGTGTGTGTGTGTGTGTGTGCGCGCGCGCAGGGACATGTGAGTGGGTGGGATAGATGACCTCTGAAGTTCCCCTCCACCACTTTGCTAGAATCCTAAGGCGGGCTCCCCCACCCCACCCTCTGGCTTGCTGGGCTTGGATGTCACCGTGCAGTGAGATGGGCAGCCAAGAAATTTAAAATAATAATAATAATAGTTGTTGTTGTTATTATTATTATTATTATTATTGGAAGATCTGCAAAAAATATCATTTGCCTGTAAGCAAAAAGTGGTGGGATCATAAAATAGAGAAAGTCATAGAAAATGATAAAATTAAACTGCTCTGGGACTTCAGAATTCAAACAGACAAGCACCTGCAACATAACACCCCAGACTTAACAATTGTCGATAAGAAAGACAAAAAAGTCTGGAGAGTGGACGTGGCAGTGCCTGGAGACAGCAGAATAGACAAGAAAGAAATGGAGAAGATAATAAAATACAAAGACCTACAAATAGAAATAGAAAGACTGTGGCAAAGGCAAGCAAGGCTAGTACCAATAGTCATAGGCTCCTTGGGTGCAATCCCAAAACAACTGGAGCACCACTTGAACACTATCATTGGCATTGACAAATTCGCTATTAGTCAATTGCAAAAGGCGGCCTTGTTAGGAACTGCTTCCATCCTGCGACGATACCTGTAATACCATCAAACATCCACATCTGCCTATCCCAGGTCCTGGGTAAGGACTCAATAGGAAGACAAAATGCCAAATCCAGTCTGAACATCTGGCTGACTGTGCGATGATCCATCATCATCATCATAATAATAGTGCCCACTTGGATGACCATTTGAATGCCTAGAGCCCCAGCTAATTGTAGAGGGAGGATTTGGGAGTGGTTGCTGCCTGTCACTTTTGCCACTTGGGGGTAGAGAAAGCAGAGCAGAAGAGGTGTGTCTATGTGTGTGTGTGTGTGTGTGTGAGAGAGAGAGAGAGAGAGAAGGCTTCCCTGGGTAGGGGCTGGGATAGATGACCTCCAAGGTCCCTCCCATCCCTATTCTATGATCCTAAGGAGACCCTGTTGGCTCTAGTCGAGCGGCTAAGGTGCCAAGCTACAAACTAGGCACGAAAGCCAGCTGGGTGACTTTGGCCCAATTGCCAGGAGACGGTGAGTTCTAGTTCTGCCTTAGCCGTGAAAACCGTTGGGTGACTTTGGGCCAGCCCGGCCCACCTCACAGGGTTATTGTTGGGAAAATAGGAGAGGGAGAGAGTCGCCCTGTGGTTGAAGACACAGCAGGCACCCTGGGCTGTTTGCACTTGGCACCTGCCAAGCGAAAAATCATCATCATCATTTTTGCAGGCGGCTTCTAAGGCCGTTGGAAGGAGCGGGATCCCCATTTCTCACTTAGCAAGTTTGTGACTTTGCCAAGAATTGTGTCACCTTCTTTTTCTCTCTTTTGCAAAGTGATATTTATGGATCCCCATCACACACACACACACCCCTCGGAAGAAAGCCTGGCACATGCAGGGGGGGGGGAAAGCAATTTACCAGGGAATGAGCAGGGCTGATTTTTAAGATCATCACTCCTAGGTGGGGGATTCGCACACATCATTAAAAAAAACCAAACAACGTACAATCAGTCAAACAAGCATCTCTCCAGATCCAGGCTTGCTTGCTTGCAATGTACCCTCACGCACAACATTGCTGCCAACATACACAGAATTGGCATCCTTGCGCAAAAAGGGCAACCTTGCAGACCTCACCAGCTCTATACATTCCAGGAATATTTGTGGTGTGTGTGTGCATGTGGGGGGGGGGGTCAGAGCAGAGAAAAAGGCACATAGGTCCACTTTTGGTCTACAGCTGATATCCTTTGTGGTAGAGATGCAACGTGTGATGCTTATCTCTTCTAGCTGCCAATTTGGGGCTGTTTGCAAGACACACACACATACACACACAAACCCAAAACCAAAGTGGTACCTGTTCTGTTTCTTGCATTGGTAGGCATTGAATGAGGCAGGAGTAACAAACAGGTAATCCTTTATTTGCAGCTAAACAGAACTCAGAATAAAACGGCTGCCGCTCTATTTATACATACAGCTTAGGGCATTGTCAGCCAATGAATGCAACGTATTCTCCCGCCCAAACACATGCGCAATAGCTCCTAGAGCAGTGGTTCTCAACCTTTTTAATGCCGACCCCATTTGGGGTTGAACGACCATTTCACAGGGGTCGCCAAACAACGCAGTCCGCCATTCCCCCCCCCCCTTTTCCTTAGCTGTGCTACTCCCTTTTATTCTATTGGCTTTTGAAAGCCAATAGAATAGACTCTCTTGAATAGAGTCTAATTCTATTGGCTTTCCAAAGCCAATAGGAATGGTCCAGGCTGTCTCTGCCCTGCTGAGCCCGCCAAAAGTCCCATTCTGCAAAACCAGTTGAGTAGCTTGCGACCGGTTGAGTAGTCCTCGACTTACGACGGTTGGGGATCGCGGCATTAAAAAGGTTGACCCACTGTCCTAGAGAATAAGTCTAGCTTGGCAGGCCACATGTTCTGCCCGGGTCTCAGTGCAGTTCCCTGTACCTGCTTCAATCAAGTTCAGGACATAACAGCACCCATATGGATGGTTTCCTGACTGCAGTCTGAAGACACACACCCCGAAGCCTCTATTACGTGAGAAAGTCAAAGTTTTCTATGCAATGTATGCCAACACTGCACCAACGGCGGTCAGCTTAGCACACAGAATAATAGGGGTGGAAGGGACCTCGGAGGTCTTCTAGTCCAACCCCCTGCTCCAGCGGGAGACCTGCTACTATTCCAGACCAATGGCTCTCCAAGCTCTTCTTCGAAACCTCCAATGATGACGCACCCACAACTTCTGGAGGCAAGCTATTCAGAATAACAGCAGGACTGAGTTGGAAGGGGCCTTAGAGGTCTTCTAGTCTAACCCCCCCTACCCAAACAGGAGACCCTACTACGCCATTTGGAACAAATGGGTCGTCCAGTCTCTTCTTAAAAACCTCCCACAGTTTCTAGAGGTCCAGAGAACAACAGTGAGAACAAGTAACCAGTGGAACTACCTGCCTCCAGAAGCGGCGAATGCTCCAACACTGGAAGTTTTTAAGAAGAGACTGGACAGCCGTTTGTCTGAAATGATATAGGCCTGTGGTGGCGAACCTATGGCACGCGTGCTACAAGTGGCACGCAGAACCCTCTCTGCGGGCACACGAGCCATCACCCCAGTCCTAGGCCTTCATCTGGGTTTTATAAAACCTTTTCACTTTAGGCCTCCGCAGCCGTGTGCAAAAAAAAAAAAAAAAGGTTCAATCAATCAATTTCAATTTCTCGCAGGAAAAAAAGGATCTCGCAAAGTTGGAATTGATTGATTGAACTTTTCAATCCCACCCACTCTGCCGTTATCACTGAAGCCACGCCCACCCAATGGGCCACACCCACCCAATGGGCCACGCCCACCCGGCACCCGACGATACATCAGTGGGTTTTGGGTTGCAGTTTGGGCACTCGGTCTCTAAAAGGTTCACCATCACTGGTATAGGGTCTCCTACCTGAGCAGGGGGTTGGACTAGATGACCTCCAAGGTCCCTTCCAACTTGATGATGATGATGATGATGATGTCAATGAACTGAAGAAAAGGACAGAGAAAGCCAGAGACAGCCCCCCCCCGCCTTTGCCCCCTCCCCTAGCTCTCCCCTTGGCCCCCTTTCCCTCTCCCCCAGTCCCTATCCATCAAGAAGACCCCCGGGGAGGGGGCAGCCTCTCCCCCTGGCAGGGCCCTGAAGTCAATGCGTCTGTGGCTCACGCCAGCTAATTAGCTTTCCTAGCAAATGGCTTGGCTGTTGGAATTTATCACCGAATGAAATTTAAGACTCGCTCACTAGCTGCAGATGCTGTTCTGGGGCCGGGTCAATAAATCAGGTTTATTACCCGCCCTGAAGCCACTGCCTCCCTTCCCCATAAGCACAGCGGGTGGGGAAGGGCCCCCCACTGCCTTTCTGGAGGCTGAGATGTTCTCTTGTTTAAAGAGTGGGCCAAGGTCACAGGAAAACGGGGCCGGTTCCTACCAAGAACGAAGGAGGAAGAGGAAGGACGGCTGGAAGAGGCTCTCGGAAAAGAGACACTGGGGAGAATTTCTGCAGAGAGAGCCGGAAGAGTGGCCCTGCCTTTTGGGAATGGCCAAGCCATCCTTGGGGGCTCTGTCTCCCCCCCCCCCACTCCCAAATCTGTTTCCCAACACCAGCAGTTCTGCTGAAGTCTTGGACTTCTCCAAGCTGGAAAGGACTGCCCCAGCTGGCAGATGGTAACTGGTTGGGGAATTCTGGGAGTTGAAGTCCTTAACTCTTAAGATGGCCTAAATGGCAACACTTTAAAAGGGTTAGGGTCATGATCCAGAAGGACTTGGACAGACTTGAAGACTGGACCCTATTTGGCAAAATTAAATTCAGTGGTGAGAAAAGTAAGGTTTTACACTTAGGCAGGAAAAATCAAATGCACAGGTATGGTATCGGTCAGGGGTAGGCAACCTCGGCTCTATTATGACTGGTGGACTTCAACTCCCAAAATTCCTGAGCCAGCCATGCTGAGGAAAAAGGGAGAGGTTTCCATGCTGAGCCATGCTGGGCCAGGAATTCTGGGAGTTGAAGTCCACGACTCATGAGGGGGTCCATAGTTCCCCCATGCTGGCTCAGGAATTCTGGGAGTTGAAGTCCACGAGTCACGAAGGGTCCATAGTTCCCCCATGCTGGCTCAGGAATTCTGGGAGTTGAAGTCCACAAATCATGAAGGGGGCCATAGTTCCCCCATGCTGGCTCAGGAATTCTGGGAGTTGAAGTCCACAAGCTATGAGGGGGGGCCATAGTTCCCCCATGCTGGCTCAGGAATTATGGGATTTGAAATCCACAAGCTATGAGGGGGCCATAGTTTCCCCATGCTGCTCAGGAATTCTGGGAGTTGAACTCAACGAGTCATGAGTGGTCCATAGTTCCCCCATGGTGGCTCAGGAATTCTGGGAGTTGAAGTCCACCAGTCATGAGGGGGCCATAGTTCCCCCATGCTGGCTCAGGAATTCTGGGAGTTGAAGTCCATGTCATAAAAGAGCCAAGGTTGCCTACCCCTGGTATAGGTGGTACCTTGCTCAATAGTAGCAACTGTGGGAGGGATCTCGGAGTCCTAGTGGACGATCACTTAAATAGGAGCCAGCAGTGTGCGGCAGCTGCCAAAAAAGCCAACACAGTGCTAGGTTGCATTAACAGAGGAAGAGAATCAAGATCACGTGAAGGGTTAACACCACTTTACAAGGCCTTGGTAAGGCCACCCTTGGGATACGGCATCCAGTTTTGGTCACCAAGATGTAAAAAAAGATGTTGAGACTCTGGAAAGAGTACAGAGAAAAGCAACAAAGATGATCAGAGGACTGGAGCCTAAAACATACAAGGAACGGTTGCTGGAATTGGGGATGTCTAATTTAATGAAGAGAAGGACGAGGGGGGACATGATAGCAGTCTTCCAGTATCTCAGGGGCTGCCCCAAAGAAGAGGGAGTCTAGCTATTCTCCAAAGCACCAGAGGGAAGACCAAGAAACAATGGATGGAAACTGATCAAGGGGAGAAGCAACCTAGAACTAAGGAGAAACTTCCTGATAATGGGGAACGATTAACCATTGGAAAGACTTGCCTTCTGGAGTTGTGGGTGCTCCAATACTGGAGGATCTTAAGGAGAGACTGGACAGCCATTTGTCTGAAATCATATAGGATCTTCTGCTTGGCTATGTGGGATGGGGTTGGACTGGAGGACCTCCAGGGTTCCTTTCAACTCTTTTATTCTGTTTTGTTACTCTAGTACTCTTTTATGATCATGTGTATCCATGCCATCAAGCCCAAAGAAAGTCCGGAATGGTATAGGACAGGGGTAGGCAACCTGGGCTCTTTTATGACTGGTGGACTTCAACTCCCAGAATTCCTGAGCCAGCCATGCTGAGGGGAAAGGGAGAGGTTTCCAAGCTGAGCCATGCTGGCTCAGGAATTCTGGGAGTTGAAGTCCACCAGTCATGAGGGGGCCATAGTTCCCCCATGCTGGCTCAGGAATTCTGGGAGTTGGAGTCCACGAGTGACGAGGGGCCGTAGTTCCCCCATGCTGGCTCAGGAATTCTGGGAGTTGAAGTCCACCAATCATGAAGGGGGCCATAATTCCCCCATGCTGGCTCAGGAATTCTGGGAGTTGAAGTCCACGAGTCATGAAGGGGCCATAATTCCCCCATGCTGACTCAGGAATTCTGGGAGTTGAAGTCCACCAGTCATGAGGGGGCCATAGTTCCCTCATGCTGGCTCAGGAATTCTGGGAGTTGAAGTCCACCAATCATGAAGGGGGCCATAATTCCCCCATGCTGGCTCAGGAATTCTGGGAGTTGAAGTCCACCAGTCATGAAGGGGCCAAAGTTTCCCTCATGCTGACTCGGGAATTCTGGGAGTTGAAGTCCACAAGTCATAAAAGAGCCAAGGTTGCCTACCCCTGGTATAGGATCTCTGTGTGCCAAAGGAGCTGCCCCCTTCCCCAAACTACCATTTGCCCCATGAATAGCTAGATTACTCGGATGGAGACCCTTCTGCCATAGGGGCGTCTTAGGAAGCTGGCCTGGTCAGTTCCCAGCTCTCCTTTCAGCCGAAAATCTGTTCTCTGCTTCTTTTTTACAGCCTCTGCAGACTGACAGCCCTTTTCTTGTCAATCATTGAGGGCTCAAAATTGTTCTTTAGGGGACACCAGAGTCCTTTTCCAAGTAAATGGGTACAAAAGTTAATTCCACCCCTGGCAAGGATTGATGGGCTCCTCTCCTCAAGACGGCCCTGGAGGGGGGTCTCCCGGGTGCAGCCACATTTCCGAATGATTGGTGCTTGAACCCCTCGGAGGGGGGAAATGGCTGCGGCTGCAGATGGCTTTCCCGCGCATGGATGCGCAGCGCTCAGCCTACGGGGTGGGGGTGTGTGGATCCTTCCCCCAATCTGGAGATCCAACGCTCTCCTGGAAACCGGTTCTGGCTTCCCATGCAGAACACGGGGGGCTTTTAAGCCCCTCCAAAAACTGGGTCTGCCTCCGTGCTCATCGCCAGGTGGGTCCACGTCACAAACACACTTACAGAATGGCACTTAGCATTTAGACTTATCTACCGCTTCACAGTCCTTTCCAGCCCTCTCTGGGCGGTTTACAGAGTCAGCCTGTTGCCCCCCTCCTCAACAATCTGGCTCCTCATTTTACTGACCTCAGAAGGGATGGAAGGCTGAGTCGGCCTTGAACCAGTCAGGATCAAACTCCAGGCTGTGGGCAGAATCGGCCTGCAATACTGCATTCTATCCACTGAGAGGGAAGGAAGGAAGGAAGGAAGGAAGGAAGGAAGGAAGGAAGGAAGGAAGGAAGGAAGGAAAAGAGAGGAAGGGAGGGAGGGAGGGAAGGAAGAAAGGAAAAGGGAGAAAGGAAGGAAGGAAGGAAAAGAGGGAGGAAGGAAGGAATGAAAAGGGGAAGGAGGGAGGAAAGGAGAAGGAAGGAAGGAAGGAAGGAAAGGAGAGGAAGGAGGGAAGAAAGAAGGAAGAAAAGGGAGAGAAGGAAGGAAGGAAGGAAGGAAGAAGGAAGGAAGGAAGGAAGGAAGGAAGGAAGGAAGGAAGGAAAAGAGAGGAAGGGAGGGAGGGAGGGAAGGAAGAAAGGAAAAGGGAGAGAGGAAGGAAGGAAGGAAAAGAGGGACGAGGGAAGGAATGAAAAGGGAGAGAGGGAGGAAGGAAGGAATGAAAAGGGAGAGAGGGAGGAGGGAAGGAATGAAAAGGGAGAGGGAGGAAGGAAGGAAGGAAAGGAGAGGAAGGAGGGAAGAAAGGAAGGAAGGAAAAGGGAGAGAAAAAGGAAAGAAGGAAGGAAGGAAAAGAGAGGAAGGAGGGGAGGGAGGGAGGGAGGGAGGGAAGGAAGAAAGGAAAAGGGAGAGAGGGAGGAAGGAAGGAAGGAAAAGAGAGGAAGGAGGGAAGGAAGGAAGGAAAAGGGAGAGACGGAGGGAGGGAGGAAGGAAGGGCAATAGCCCTTAGACTTATCTACCGCTTCACAGTCCTTTCCAGCCCTCTCTGAGCAGTTTACAGAGTCAGCCTGTTGCCCCCCTCCCCAACAATCTGGCTCCTCATTTTACCGACCTCGGAAGGGACAGAAGGCTGAGTCGGCCTTGAACCAGTCAGGATCGAACTGCCCAACTGGTGGCAGTCAGCAGTCAGCAGAAGTAGCCTGCAGTACTGCACTGTAACCACTGCGCCATACAGGTCGTCCGTTCGATTAATGACCGATCAAAGTTATAGAAGCACTGAAAAAAGTGACTTATGACCATTTTCCCACGCTTACGACCATTGCAGCATCCCCATGGTCACGCGACCAACACGCGTGCCTGGCTGAGGAATTCTGGGAGTTGAAGTCCACCAGTCATCAAAGGGCCAACTTTGAAGAACCCTGTTGTAAAATCAGGCACGGTCATGCAGTGACCCACTTAGCAACCGAATTGCCTTTCTCAGTTACGCTCGTGAATTGAGGACAACTTGAACTGTTGGGTGCCTCCCTTTGGTCTGAAGGGCCCCGAGGAGGAATTCTGGGAGTCGAAATCCATGTTTCTCAAGCCTTGCTGCAACAGAGCAGGATTGCGTCACAAAAATCTGGGCCTGATTAGCTGGTATTAAAATAACATCATGTCAGAAGCGAAGCGTTCTTAAAATATTCTTCTATATTTATCCTGGGCAAAAATCTCTGCTGAAATGAGCAGAGAAATAATTGCAAACGCTTTCCCGGCCCCTCCTCGTTGGAGCAGAGCATGGAGGGAGCCTGGAGAGGGCAGGTGAAATGTGTATTTTCTTAGCTAATTAGTTGAATGCCTGACTCTGTTCCCGAGAGTTTCTCTGGGAAGGAAAAGGGGAAGAGAAGGTAACCGGGATACAAACTGTGATGCTTGCGAAAGAGCTAGGATTCGGCCACAATGGGTTTCCTAGATGTTGCATTAATTTTCCCTCTCGGATTAGCCAGCCTCAGACCTTAGCGCAATCTTTCTCAACCTTGGCCACTTGAAGATGGATGGACTTCAACTCCCAGAATTCCCCAGCCAGCCTGCATGGACTTCAATACCCCAAGAGCCCTAGACAGCATGCATGGATTTCGACATCCAGAATTCCCTGGCACTAATACATTCCTTTTGATGCGTATCTCCATTGTAGCCTACCTATTCTCTTGTAATCCCTTTTTCTGCGATCTCTAGGGGGGCAGGAGAAACAAATAGGCATGGCTGGCTGGTGAATTCTGGGCATTGAAGTCCACCCATCTTCACGTGGCCAAGATTGAAAAACACTGGCCTAGAAGAATTAATTTCTTGACTCGTTCTGATCTTTGGAACCCATCGATTAACGCAGCTCTCTCCCACAATGCCTAATCAGGGCCCATCATCCTCATTCTGGGAAGAACCTTTTCCAGGCGAGCCTCAGAAAAGGCAGATTCAGTCAGACGAGTCCTGAGAAATAAATTTTTCAGTTTTTTAATCCAGCCTGAACATTGCTGGCTAAGCCTGTCTGGCTCCATCAAGATGAAAGATGGATCACTTTTATGAGTCTCCCATCTGGGAAAGGATCTCAGCAGCCTGTTTTTCTTCTCAGAATTAGGAGAAAGTCCTTAAAGTTCATGGGCCCCGGAAGCAAATTTTTCTGGCCTAAAAGTGGTCAGCCTTCCATGCTCGTTTTGGATAGCGCCACCCTGAAGCATAAAAACATCTTAAAGCCATTTCTTTCACCTTTCACGTGGCACAAAACTGGCTGCTTCAGATCA
Source organism: Crotalus tigris (assembly GCF_016545835.1). NCBI lineage: Eukaryota > Metazoa > Chordata > Lepidosauria > Squamata > Viperidae > Crotalus > Crotalus tigris. The sequence continues at coordinate 160,655 of NW_024098147.1, read as the reverse complement.
TGTTTCTCGGCATTGGCCAGCTGAAGATGGGTGGACTCGAATTCCCAGAATACTCAGCCAGCATGCATGGACTTCAACACCCAGAATTCTCTGGTACTACAGTAATGCATTCCTTTTGATGTGTATCCCCATTGTGATCTGCTTACTCTCTCATAATCCTTTTCTCTGCAATCTCTCCTCTCTAGGGGTTGGGGGGAAAAAACAAACAGGAATGCCTGGCTGGGCAATTCTGGGAATTAAAGCCCACCCATCTTCAAGTGGTCAAGGATGAGAAACACTACTTTAACAAAGAGATGTAGTAGAACCCCCAAATTTTTGCCTGTCTCTGTGGGTGTTGCCTCATTTTTCTTCCGCGCCCTCTTTTTGCTGGACTCAGCAACGGTTCTCTTGCCTTGATTGATAGCTCCCTTCCCTACTCTGAGGCCCTGCCATTTTCAGACACTTGGCTGGGGACTTCTGGGAGTTGAAGTCCATCCAGTTTCAGGTTGCCAAGGTGGAGAAACATGCGCTAAGGTCTGAGACTGGCTTGTATAACAGGGAGAGCTAATGTGACATTTAGGTAATGCTTTAACAAGGCTGAAATCTATGTTACAGGGTTTCTATGTAATAGGGTGGTGGTGGCGAACCTATGGCATGTGTGCCAGAGATGGCACTCGGAGCCTTCTCTGTGGGCACGTGTGCCTCAATCTTTGGCTAAGTTTTTGTAGGAAAAAGCCATTTCTTAATCCCCTTCCTAGCCAAAACAAGCCTCCGGAGCAAGCGTACTGTTTTCAGCTTTGAATTATATCAAATCTGACATCAAAAATAGACTAACAGATGACCTGAGTGCTGCATGTGTTGCTCTCAAACTTACAAAGTATAAGCCAAGGTTAGACAAATTCTCAGCATGCATACAACAGCAAAAATCGCATTCATTGTTCAAAAGCATGCCAAATGCAAACTTTTACCTTTCAGTGAAAAGTTGTTTGTATCACTGAAAGTTTTGTTATTGTGTTTTTCTTTTAAGACAAAAGATATTAATGTATGAGTTGTTTTTTCTAAACTAAAACCTCCGTATTCAGATTAAATTGCCATGTTGGCACTTTGCGATACATTAGTGGGTTTGGGGTTGCAGTTTGGGCACTCGGTCTCTAAAAGGTTCACCATCACTGTAATAGGGTTTCCTGACTGAGCAGGGGGTTGGACTAGAAGACCTCCAAGGTCCCTTCCAACTCTGCTGTTCTATATTCCCTAATTCTACTAAGGCTTTCTATCCCAACATAAATTCCCTGTGGTGCCAAGGACTGTGCTGGCCAGGAATTCAGGGGATTTTTGGAGGGTCCCTGGTTTGGGAAGACTGCCCTAGAATATTCCACGCAATACAATAATTGTCTTCTCTAAGTGTGTATAAGAGGAGAAACGCTATTCCAATATAACTAGAGCTAGCTTGGACTGGTGATTTGGGCACCAGGCTAGAAAGTGAGGGGCTGTGAGTTCAAGTCCTGCCTTAAGTTCACATCTGGCTGGGTGATTGAGTTCTAGTCCTGCCTTAGGCATGAAAGCCGGCTGAGTGACTTTGTCCCAATCACCAGGAGACAGTGAGTTCTAGTTCTGCCTTAGGCGTGAAGGCTGGGTGACTTTGGGCCAATCACCAGGGGCTGGTGAGTTCTAGTCCCGCCCTACACATGAAAGCTGACTGGGTGACTATGGGCAAATCCCCAGGAGATGATGCATTCTAATCCTGCCTTAAGCATGAAAGCTATGTGACTTTGTCCCAATCATCAGGAGACAGTGAGTTCTAGTCCTGCTTGAAGCGTGAAAGCCGGGTGAGTGACTTTGGGCAAATCCCCAGGAAGCAGTGAGTTCTAATCCTGCCTTAGGCATAAAAGCTGTGTGATCTTGTCCCAATCCCCAGGAGACCGTGAGTTCTAGTCCCACCTTAAGCATGAAAGCTGTGTGACTTTGTCCCAATCCCCAGGGGACGGTGAGTTCTAGTCCTGCCTTAGGCATGAAAGCTGGCTGGGTGACTTTGCCCCAATCCCCAGGAGACGGTGAGTTCTAGTCCCGCCTTAGGCATGACTTTGGGCCAGTCCCTCTCTCTCAGGCCAGCCCACCTCACACGATTGTTGTAGTGGGCAAATGGGAGGAGGAGAACATTCTATTGGATAACATTCGCCACCTTGAGTTATAGGTACCGTCTATTCCGGCGTATAGGGCGACCCGGCGTATAAGACGACCCCCGAGTTCGATGCCGAGTCGCAAGACGATCGACGCCGAGTTGCATGCCTAGAAAGTCATCTTATATGCCGGAAACTACCTTATTTCCGGCGATAAGACGATCAACGCCGAGTCACATGCCTAGAAAGTCATCTTATACGCTGGAAACTACCGGTATTTCCGAAACATAAGACGATTGACGCCGAGTTGCATGCCTAGAAAGTCGTCTTATATGCCGGAAACTACCTTATTTCCGGTGTATAAGATGACTCGGCGTATAAGACGACCCCCAAGTTCGGAGGCTGTTTCAACGCTCTCAAAAGTCGTCTTATATGCCGGAATATACGGTAAGCATAATAAAGAGAGGGCCCAGAGGAACAGACAGAGAACCAAAGAAACGCCAGAGAGACGGGGTGAAGGGTCCCCCCACCCAGCCGGGGCTTCAGTTCTTCATTTGGTAAGAAACCAAGCACAGCTCCCTGAATCCCCCAAGGGGCAACCCATCTGCCAGCACACGTTACACAAATGGCGTAATTTGCGTCGGCCGTGAATTAATCCCGTCTGCTTCCGCAAATGGGGCTGTAAGCCTGAGGCCCAATCCGGGCAGGGTTCTCACAACCCTGCTGGGTCAGGGGCAGAGTTCGTGTGGCGTTCCCGGCACAGGCAGCATCATCCATCTGAGCAAGAGCCGAGCCAAGCAGGGGTCCTTGGCACATCGTGCAATTTATTTCTGGCGCTGCCCTGGCTGGGCCTGGGCACGGGACTCAGGCTGCGATTCGTCAGCGGGCACGGCGGCCGTGGCAGCTGTGGAGCCAGCTGGGCCCTGAAGCCGGCTCCCCAGGAAACGTGAAATGCCCGGCCTGATTTATTTGAGAGCATCGGTCCTGCCGTTATGGCTGCATCCAGCAGAGAGCAAAAGCCAGACCGACAGGCGGCGGGCATCGTCTGAGCTGAAGCAAAGAAGAGGCGGGCCCCCCTCCCTGAATTAAAGGGGGCCTCTGGCAGGCCCGAACACCACAGCAGAGAGCCCAAGGCAGCATCTGCTTGGAGTTCAGCTTGAGTGGGAAGAGCGCCAATTGGAAGCACTTTAGAAGGGGTCCCTGGTGCTCTCTGTGCTTGTTGGTTTTCTTGCAGACGTTCCCATGACCCATCTAGGGAATATCATCGGTACTAGAAACGAGCGGGGCTTGTGAGGAGGAGGAGGAGGACTGTGGGGTCCTTGGTGCTCTCTGAGCTGGGTGGCTTTCTTGCAGACGTTTTCATGACCCATCTAGGGAATATCATCAGTACTAGAAGGGAGTGGGGTTTGTGGAGAGGAGGAGGAGGAGGAGGAAGAGGAGGAGGAGGAGGAGGAGGAGGAAGAAGAAGACTGTGGGATCCTTGGTGCTCTCTGAGCTTGCTTGTTTTCTTGCAGACATTTCACGACCCAACTAGGAAACATCATCAGTGCTAGAAGGGAGGGGGTTTGCAGAGACGAGAAGGAGGAGGAGGAGGAGGAGGAGAAGGAGGAGTGTGGGTGCTCTCTGAGCTTGTTGGTTTTCTTGCAGACATTTTTCATGACCTATCTAGGTAACATCATCAGGGCTAGAAGGGAGAGGGGTTTGCGGAGGAGGAGGAGGAGGAGCAGGAGCAGGAGGAGGACGACGCCTGTGGGGTCCTTGGTGCTCTCTGAGCTTGTTGGTTTTCTTGCAGACGTTTTCATGACCCATGTAGGGACTATCATCAGTGCTAGAAGGGAGTGGGGTTTGCGGAGAGGAGAGGAAGAGGAGGAAGAGGAGGAGGAGAAGGTTTGTGGCGCTCTCTGACCTTGCTTGTTTTCTTGCAGAACTTTAATGACTGAACTAGGTAACATCATCAGTGCTAGTAAGGAGGGGTTTTACTTTCCTGGTGGCTTGTCCTGTCAGTGGGGGTTGGGTTATGTTGGCGGTTCTTTGGCTGGACTGCTTACAGTTAACTCATTTGACAGTTCCTGGATTGGAGTACGGTTTACTTCTTGCTTGTTGGTCTGATGTAAATCTTGGAATTAATCTACTCATCTGGGTGCTGTTTGCTGGTGGGGGAGGAATTGTGATCCTTCTGGGCTTGTTGATTGTCTCTTTTGCACAGCATGTAGTACCGTGTTTTCCCGAAAATAAGACCTAACCGGAATATAAGCCCTAGCGCAGGGGTAGGCAACCTCGTCTCTTTTATGACTCGTGGACTTCAACTCAGCAGAGCTGGCTCAGGAATTCTGGGAGTTGAAGTCCACGAGACATAAAAGAGCCGAGGTTGCCTACCCCTGCGCCTAGCGTGATTTTTCAGGATGCTCGGAATATAAGCCCCATCCCAAAAATAAGCCCCAGTTAAGATCATCAGCCAGACGGACCCGTTCAGTACCGCATTTTCCCCCAAAATAAGACCTAAGTGGAAAACAAGTCCTCAAATGCATCTTTTGGAGCCAAAATTAATATAAGATCCAATCTTATTTTGGGGGTGGGGGGAAATGCAGCATGTAGTAAAAGCATGTAGAAATGTTAATGTCTATTGCAAGTGCACGTATGACACGCTATGTATGCCGAATAAAAGAATAGATTCTGAACGGAAAGAACGGGAACGATGAATCGGGGAAAAGAAAACCTCCCACCATATAATGTGGAGTGTGTGTGTGTGTGTGTGTGTGTGTGTGTGTGTGTTGGAAACTCTCTTTCTATTTCTTCTCCACCCATCCGCCCCCGAGTTGAAAAACAACCCACCCCCCACTTTCCAAGCTCCATTCAGAGCCCGCCCTGCTCCTCTGATCGCACGGGAATTCAACAGGCCTTCTTTAAGCCACGTTTCATCTGAGCCACGGGAGCCACAAATCCCGCCAGGTCTTTTGAGTCAGAAAAGGCTGCAATCAGAGGCCTTCGCGGCTTGGAAAGAGCCATTTCACAGGCCTCCCCCCCATAGTGGGGAGGGGAGGAAAGAAGCTGGAGGCGGAAGGGCGCTGACTGTCGCTTGAAGTCGCTCCGCGTGGAATAAACCTCACAAATTGGGGTCTGCTGGGCCCGGCAGTTCACACAGACTGAGGAGCAGCGTGAAGTCGAGTGTTGCAGGCTAATTCATTTCACCCCCACCTGCTAAAATCTGCCCCCCCACCCCAAGATCCCTTGATGGGAATGGGGACTTTCAGCTTTTGCAGATGTCAACACTGCTAACATCAGATGTTTTTGCTTTGATAACATATGGAGTTGCAGCCATTTTCCTTCTGGTGTTTTACTCTTAGAATTAGAATTAGAGCAGTGGTTCTCAACCTGTGGGTCGGGACCCCATTTGGGGTCGAACGACCATTTCACGGGGGTCGCCAAACAACGCAGTCCGCCACTTTTTTTCCCCCTTTTCCTTAGCTGTGCTCCTCCCTTTGATTCTATTGGCTTTTGAAAGCCAATAGAATAGACTCTCTTGAATAGAGTCTAATTCTATTGGCTTTCCAAAGCCAATAGGAATTGTCCAGGCTGTCTCTGCCCGGCTGAGCCCACCAAAAGTCCCATTCTGCAAACGGTGCTGCACCCGTTGAGTAGTCCTCGACTTACGACCGGTTGAGTAGTCCTCGACTTACGACCGGTTGGGGGTCGAGGCATTAAAAAGGTTGAGAACCACTGAATTAGAGGATATTGGGAGGAGGGAGGAGGAATGTGCATGGGAGTTTGGCTAGACCTAACAATACTGTAACTGGTGTGTGAACCAAGGTTTTTGAAAAAAGAGATGATAAGAAATGGCGGGATGGAGTAATGGAGGGAAGGCCTGCATTTCAAACTAATTGGAGAATGTGACTTATGACGGTTAACTGGAGGAGGGAATTGTGCTTTGATACTATGTGCTCAGGGGAGGGGAATTCAAATTTTGGCTTCGACTATGTCAGTGCCAAAGCTGTGCTACTTGAATAAAGATTCTTTGCCTCGAAGCTCTTTGAAGAGTTTCATCTGTCGGAACCACAACAGCAGAAGCCGGGAGACTTTGAGCAGGCGTCGGGGAGGGAGGCCAGAGGATGTAGCGTCTCCCACCCCTGCTTGCCCCAATCTGCTATGCAACGTTTCTCAACCTTGACAATTTTAAGGCATGTGGACTTCAACTCCCAGAATTCCACAGCCAGCAATGCTGGCTGTGGAATTCTGGGAGTTGAAGTCCACATGCCTTAAAATTGTCAAGGTTGAGAAACACTGTGCTAGAGAAACCTCCTCCCCGCCCCCCACTGTTTTGGTCTCCCCACTTAAGTTGGGATGAAGGGAAGGGGGGGGGGGTGTCAGCCAGAAAGCAGCAGGATATTACCTAGCTTTTCCAAAAGACCATTGGACTTCCTTTGCTTTTTCCTGGAAGCTGTGTCGCTTCTCCTCCCAGAAGCTTCTTCAGTTCTGATTGAATGGCGGAAGGATTTATATCCTTTACCGTCATCTGGTCATTTGCACTCTCTCTGAGAGTCGTTGAGGCCACTTGGAAGTTTATCTGTGACACCACTTATCTCCTGTTTACAAAAGTCCTTTTGGCGCTCCACACTCATTTGCACCACCCAGGTGACCCTGAGGGAACAGATGAACCTCCAAGTGGCCTCAACGACTCTCAGAGAGAGTGCAAATGACCAGATGGCTGCAAGGAATAAGAGAATAACAGAGTGGGAAGGGACCTTGGAATTGGAAGGGATATTTAAGGTCATCTAGTCCAACCCCCTGCTCAAGCAGGAGACCCTACATACCATCTCAGACACGTGACTGTCCAGTCTCCTCTTTAAAACTTCCAGTGATGGAGCACCCACAACTTCTGGAGGCAAAGCTGTTCCACTGGTTAATGGTTCTCACTGTCAGGAAGCGTCTCCTTTGTTCTAGGTTGGGATATAAATCCATCCATTCCCCACCATTCAGTCAGAACTGAAGAAGCTTCTTGGGTGAGAAGTAAAACGTCTTCAAGGAAAAAAAAAAAGTCCAGTTGCTTTTTTAAAAAGCATCCTTTGACAATCATGGCCTGGATGACTGAGAATCTCCATCAACATTTAGTTGGGTCATGAAATGTCTGCAATAAAACATCCAAGCTTGAAGATCCATCAAGGATGACCACCTCCTCCTCCTTCTCCTCCTCCTCCTCCTCCTCCTCCTCCTCCTCCTCCTCTCTGCAAACCCAACTCTCTTCTAGCACTGATGATGTTACCTAGTTGGGTAATGAAACGTCTGCAAGAAAACATCCAAACTCAGAGAGCACCAAGGACCCCTCCAGTCCTCCTCCTCCCCCCTCCCCCCTTCCTCCTCCTCCTCCTCCTCCTCCCCACCCCACTCCCTTCTTGCACTGATGATGTTCCCTAGTTGGGTCATGAAATGTCTGCAAGAAAACATCCAAGCTCAGAGAGCATCAAGGACCCCATAGCCTCCCCCTCCTCCTCCTCCTCTTCCTCCTCCTCCTCTCCGCAAACCCAGCTCTCTTCTAGCCCCAATGATGTTACCTATCTGGATCATGAAATGTCTGCAAGAAAACACCCAAGCTCAGAGAGCATCAAGGACCCCTCCAGTCCTCTTCCTCCCTCTCCTCCTCCTCCTCCTCCTCCTCCTCCTCCTCCTCCTCTTCCTCCTCCACCTCCTCCTCCTTCTCTCTGCAAACCCCCACTCCCTTCCAGCCCTGGCGATGTTATCCAGTTTGGGCGAATGAAACGTCTGCAAGAAAACAGCCCAGCTCAGAGAGCACCAAGGACCCCCCTCCTTCACCTGGGTTAACAACACAATAAAATATAAATGTGACAAAGCTCTATCTTCCAATACCAGCGTCTGGGCCATCTAATCACTGAAGCGCAGCAGCATCGTTTAGACGTGAAAGAAATCACATCCTGGGCCGGGAGGCGCCCTCAGCTTACAGACGGCCAGGGTGCAATCTAGAGTTTGGCGTGGGATCCTCGCATTCCCCCCCCCCAGGGGAGGATGCTAAACCCCCTCCCCACCTGTACAGTGAATTCTGCCTGTTTGGGGCTCCTAAGCAGGTAGAGAGATGCTAAGAAACCCATCGCTTTCCCACCCATTTCATCCTCGGCAGCCTCCAGGCCGTAGGTCAAGGTGGTGTCAACCAAACAGGGCGGAGGACCCTTGAGGACCCCCACCCACCGAGACGCCGTGCGAGAAGCACTGCCTGGCAGTCTCCGCGCCCGCCGGGAGTCTGTAAATCTTCCCCCGTCAGAAGCAATGAGCTGAATTAACGGCGGTGCCATCACTTAAGCTTAAAAGAGCCATTCCTCAAGGCGGAGGCAGGCGGAGGCCGCCCACTCCCCTTCCAAGGGCGAGGCAGGCAGGCGTCCACCGGAGGGGGTCTCACTTTGCTGCAGGGGGAGAGGACCCCCCTCCTGGGGGGGGGCAAGGGCTGGGTGGGCGATGCCAGAAGGAGGGAGAGCAGGGGAAGAAGAGGGGGGGTCCTATTGGGCGCCCCCTCCAGGGAGAAAAGGTGGGCAGAGAGAGAGGACAGAGAGGGCGGGGGGGCTTCCAGGAAGGACCAGTGTGTGTGTGGGGGGGTCTCTCCTGAAAAAACAGTTTTTTTCTCTCCTCCTGCCTGACCGCCCCCCTCTGCCGGCTGGAAACAGATGAGAATTTGGGGCGCAGAAGCTCCAGAGCCCCCCTTCCCTGTCCTGTTCCCCGCCCCCAGACCCAACACCTTGGCCGCAGCCCGGCGCCCGGCGTTGCCCGAGAGGCAAGCGAGCGGCTGCGGTGCCTTGATTTAAAGCAGTGGTTCTCAACCGGTGGGTCGGGACCCCATTTGGGGTCGAACGACCATTTCACGGGGGTCGCCAAACAACGCAGTCCGCCATTTTTCCCCCCTTTTCCTTAGCTGTGCTACTCCCTTTTATTCTATTGGCTTTTGAAAGCCAATAGAATAGACTCTCTTGAATAAAGTCTAATTCTATTGGCTTTCAAAAACCAATAGGAATTGCCCAGGCTGTCTCTGCCCTGCTGAGCCCGCCAAAAGTCCCATTCTGCAAACGGGGCTGCACCAGTTGAGTAGTCCTCGACTTACGACTGGTTGAGTGGTCCTCGGCTTACGACCGGTTGGGGGGTCGCGGCATTAAAAAGGTTGAGAACCACTGATTTAAAGCCTGCCCAAGAAAAGTCATTATGGGGAGGGGGGGAAAAACACACACACACACACACACACACACACACACACACAAACCCCAAGAAACTCACGCTTATTTTCGTGGCGTCCTTCCCGGTTTCCTCCTGCGGAGAAGCTTTTAGCTGTCGGAAGGGAGGAAAAGGGGAGAGGAAAGGAGAAGAGAGAAGCTATTAGTTCGGCTTGGAGAAAGAAAGCGGCCGGCGGGGGGCGCAGGGGGAGACCCCATCAAACCCCTCCGCCCCTTGGCCTTTAAAGGCTGGGGAGGGCAGGGATGCGGCGGGAGAGCGGAGGTTAAGGGGAGAGGGAGAGGGGGGGTGCTCAAATCCTGCAAACTGAGAGGGGTTGGGAAGAGTGGGGGAGGGGAGGGGAGGGGAGGGGGGGATGAGTGGGATAAAGCCCAGAGCTTCCAGCCATTTTTTTGCAACCCCAAAAGTGCTTTTTTTTTCAAGAGGCAACTTGGGACTTTACGGTTTTTCTTTGAGGAGGTTTCGCTTCTCATCCCAGAAGCTTCTCCAGGTTCTGACTGGATGGAGGGGGGGGGGAATCCAGTCCGAACCTGAAGAAGCTTCTGGGATGAGAGGCGAAATGTCTTCAAAGGGAAATAAGGAACAATTAGCCAGTGGAACCACCTGCCTCCAGAAGCGGTGAATGCTCCAACACTGGAAGTTTTTAAGAAGAAACTGGACAGCCATTTGTCTGAAATGGTGTAGGGTTTCCTGCCTGAGCAGGGGGTTGGACGGGATGGCCTCCAAGGTCCCTTCCATCTGTTCTTCCTTCCTTCCTTCCTTCCTTCCTTCCTTCCTTCCTTCCTTCCTTCCTTCCTTCCTTCCTCCCTCCCTCCCTCCCTCCCCTCCCTCCCTCCCTTCTCCATCCCTGGAGGTTTTTAAGAAGAGACTGGACAGCCATTTGTCCAAAATGGTATAGGATTTCCTGCCTGAGCAGGGGGTTGGGCTAGAGGACCTCCAAAGTCCCTTCCAACTTTATTATTATTGTTATTGTTATAATTATTATTTCCAGGTGTCTCCTGGAAAAGCACCATTGGACAAACGTGACCTGGCGGACGGAGAATTCTCCTGTGGGAAGTCAGCCCCCCCAGAGAAGGAAATATTAAAAATGGGTGAAAAATATATTTCCTCCAAGGATCTTAAAGCGCCAGGAAAGCATGCCCGGTTTTTCTTAATAGCCCTAGGCCTCTCTCCCCAAGCAGGAACCAGCTCTGTAGAAATGCAGGTGTAAATCCAGGGAGCTAGGCGATTAAGAAGACAAAAGACCTAAAATCTACATACCCCATCCAAACTCTAAGAGTCATCAGCCCCCAGTCTCGGAAGCAGGATATGACATTTGGGAGATAATAGGATTAACCCACCACCATCAGAATACCAGAAAAGCACACTCAGACTCAGGTCAAAGTTCATGCCACAGGAACAACTCCAAACAAAAAGGCTCCAGAGGGTGTAACAACCCACTCCCTACATGTGCTCACTCTCTTTCCTGCCAGAACCATCTTCCTGTCTGGCTCTGCTCTCCAATAAACTACAACCTTCTACCCAAAGCAGTTGCCATGTTTATTCCCAGCTTGGATGAACCAGGATGAAGACTTTTCTTCCAACACTCCACAGACATTTTTTGCAATGTTTCCATGGCTCAACTCGATCTGGGGGGGGGGAGCTGCCAGATCAATGATTCAGAAGGTGCCAGGATCTTTTTAGCACCCCTCAGTAAGGAAACTGGGTGAGGGTGAAAACTGGCTAGGTGACTGGTCAATCTTGACTTTGCCTAGCTTAATTTTTCTGGATGGGGAGCGAAGAGCCGCATGGAGTGCTGGGTCCAGTTTGAGGTGTTGGTTGTGACCGATAAAGCCTCACCTGGCACGGGGCCAGGCTACCTACCAAGTGTCCTTGTCCCATTACATCCTCCCACCACCCTGTAGTTAGTCAACAAAGGTATGTTGCGGACTCCATTAGGTAAAACATAGAATAATAGACTCGGAATGGACCTTGGAGGTCTTCTAGTCCAACCCCCTGCTCAGGCTGGAGTCTCTATACCATTCTGGACAAATGGCTGTCCAATCTCTTCTTAAAAACCTCCAGTGAGGGAGCACCCACGATTTCTAGTTGCAAGCTGTTCCACTGGTTAATTGTCCTCACTGTCAGGAAGTTTCTCTTTAATTCCAGGTTGCTTCTCTCTTTGGTCACTTTCCAACCGTCGCTTCTCCTCCTGTCCTCTGGTGCGTTGGTGAACTTTGTCGGTGGTGTTGGTTCTCAACAAGGCAGGTAACATCATCAGTGAAATTTCAGCTGAACTTCAGTTGTTTCAGTTCTCTTCGGCTTTTATAGGCCTTGTGTGGTCAGCTGGTCACGTGACCGACTGGCCGCAGGCCCTGTGAGGGTCATCTGGTGGTGAGGTCCCTCTGGCTGGAGGTCATATGAGTCAGCTGGGGGTCATGGCCTTCCTCGATGGCTCAGTGGATTGATTTGGCTCCTTACAGACTTGTAGGCTGGTTGCAGATCAATATGTTTGTTGATTGACTCGTTCATTGAATAACAGGCTTTGACAAACTCCCGTACATGATGTGTGGTGGCACAACCAATAATTTTTTGTGTGGTCCCAGTCGAACTGGTGTTGTTTGGTGTCGATGTGTGTCAGGATCAAGGGTTTAAGGAAGAACTGTCCTGTAGCTACGTCCAATGATTGGGCTTTATAAGGCACAAACGTGGGAGCATCTGACATTTTTTTAAAAAATTTGGGGCAGGGTTCGATCTGTCATTTCCAATACTGGTAATCCTCAACTTATGATCAAAAATCCTGACCCCGCCCTCCCCAAAGAGGGACTATTCTGCAAAGGGGCTCCTGCAGTGTGGGGCCGGCCCTTCTCCTGGCCCTCACCCACTTTGGGGGGGGGGGTGTTTGCAGCTGCAACAGTCAAATTAATGGAGGAAAACAACCTCAGCTTCTCCAACAGATTCTGCCATTTACCAGGTCCCATTTTCCTATCTCGGTGGGATTCCTGAGCTCCGAGCATCAGGTGATGGGACAGCGAGGAAAAAGGACTGGAAGGCTGGGAGGAGCTGCAGAAAACACAATTATATCACCCGTGATTAGCTGAGTGGGGGGAGGGTAGCGCTCAGCTCAGCACGGAGATGCGGAGAATGAAGAGCAGAGCAAGGAAAGGTAGGAGGAGGAGGAGAAGGAAGGAGGAGGGGAAGGAGGAGGAGGAAGAGCAAAGAAAGGGGAAGGAGGAGGAGAAGGAATAGGAAGAGGAAGAAAGGAGGAGGAAGAAAGGAGGAGAAGGAGGAAGAGGAAGAGAAAAGAGGAGGAAGAGGAAAAAAGGAGGAGGGGGATGAAGAGGAAAAGAGGAGGGGAAGGAGGAGGAGAAGGAGGAAGAGGAAGAAAAAAGGGGAAGGAGGAGGAGGAGAAGGAAGAGGAAGAGGAAAAAAGGAGGAGGAAGAAAGGAGGAGAAGGAGGAAGAGGAAGAGGAAAAAAGGAGGTGGAAGAAAGGAAGAGAAAGAGAAAAAAGGAGAAGGGGAAGGAGGAGGAGGAGGAAAAAAGGAGGAAGAGAAAAAAGGACGAGGAGGGGAAGGAGAAGGAGAAGGAGGAAGAGGAAGAAAAAAGGAGGGGAAGGAGGAGGAGAAGGAGGAAGAAGAGGAAAAAAGGAGGAGGAGGAAGAAAGGAGGAGAAGGAGGAAGAGGAAGAGGAAAAAAGAGGGGAAGGAGGAGGAGAAGGAGGAGGAAGAGGAAAAAGGAGGAGGAGGAAGAAGAAGAAAAGAGGAGGAGGGGAAGGAGGAAGAGGAGAAGGAGGAAGAGGAAGAAAAAAGGGGAAGTAGGAGGAGAAGGAGAAGGAAGAGGAAGAGGAAGAAAGGAGGAGAAGGAGGAAGAGGAAGAGAAAAGAGGAGGAGGAAGAGGAAGAGAAAAAAGAAGGAGGTGGAAGAAAGGAAGAGAAAGAGAAAAAAGAGGAGGGGAAGGAGGAGGAGGAGGAGGAAGAAAAAAGAAGAAGGAGGAGGACGAGGACAACGACTGTGAGGTCCTTGGTTCTCTCTGAGTTTCACTTTTTTTTTGGCAGATGTTTCCTCACCCCACTTGGGAACACCGTCCGTGCTAAAAGGCGGGGGGGGGCCTCTATGGAGTGGAATGGAAGGGGGAAAGGAGGGGGGGGGAGTCTGGAAAGGCCAAGGCCTCGGAGGAGGAAAGGAGGCCATCAAACAAGGCAAGAGGACGGCTGCTGAGTCCAGCAGAAAGAGGGGGTGCAGCCCTGGGGGAGCAAGGAAGAAAAAACGAGCCAGGCAATGCGCAGAGAGGCTGGCGTCCATTTGGGGGTCCTCAGTGGCTCCGCCTCCAGCATCTGAGCGGCTTGGGGGGGGGGTCCTTCCAGAGCAGAGTTGGCTTCAGCTCTTGGTTAAAGCAGTTTTGGGCCCCCTTCCCCCCCACCCCCGTGAAGATGGTAGGACTTCAACTCCCAGAATTCCCCAGCCAGCCAAGCTGGCTGGGGAATTCTGGGAGTTGAAGTCCACCCATCTTCAGCTTCTCAAGGCTGACCACTTTCGGGGGCGCTCTCCTGGCTCTGAGAAAAAAATAAAATAAATAAAACCAGGCTGATGAGATCCTTTTCCGGATGATGGGAGACTCATAAAAAGGATCCATCTTTCATCTCGAATGGAGCCAGACAGGCTTAGCCAGCAATGTTCAGGCCGGACTAAAAGCCTGGAAATTTATTGCTTGGGACTCGCCTGGCTGAGTCGGCTTCTTCCGAGGCTCACCTGAAAGAGATCCTTCCCTGGACAGGGACGATGGGCACCAGAATTCAGGACAAGATGGAAACAAATCAAGGAGAGAAACCACCTGGAATTAAGGAGGAATTTCCTGACCGTGGGAAAAAAAAAAAAAACTAGTGGAATGGGTTGCCTTCAGAAATTGTGGGAGGTTTTTAAGAAGAGATTGCCTGGCCCTTTGTCTGAAATGGTATGGGGTCTCCTGCTTGGGCAGGGGGTTGGACTAGATGACCTCCAAGGTCCCCTCCGGCTCTGTTCCTCTGTGATTCTGTAAGGTTCTCCTGCTTGGGCAGGGGGTTGGACTAGATGACCTCCAAGGTCCCCTCCGGCTCTGTTCCTCTGTGATTCTGTAAGGTTCTCCTGCTTGGGCAGGGGGTTGGACTAGATGACCTCCAAGGTCCCTTCCGGCTCTGTTCTTCTATGATTCTGTAAGATTCTCCTGCTTGGGCAGGGGGTTGGACTAGATGACCTCCAAGGTCCCTTCCGGCTCTGTTCTTCTATGATTCTGGAAGGGTCATTTAGGCACCGCAAGGGATTCCCTTCACAGCTGTGACTTGTAAAATGAGGCAAAGAAAAGTCGTAAAAATGGGACACAATTCACTTAACAAATATGTCCCACTTAGCAACAGAAATATTGGGCTCAGTATTGTGGTTGTAAGTTGAGGACCACCTGTACAGGCTGAGAAACTAGGGAGGGTCCCTTCTGAGTCTCCTTTCGCCCCCTGTTATAAAAATTATTTATAAAAATTATTATAATTATCTTACCCTTCTGGGAAGCTTACAGATATATATGTGTATATATGTATATGTATATATTTGTTTTCTGAGGTTTTCGCGGGTGTTTGTATGTAGGTCTTTGGTTATTCAGGTTTTCTCCCACATCAAATTGGAAGTGTCTTGGCGACGTTTCCACGAAGTCCCATTCGTCATCTTCAGACTGGTGTTTTCAGCTTCGTGCTTCCTCGAAGCACGAAGCTCAAAACACCAGTCTGAAGATGACGAATGGGACTTCGTCGAAACGTCGCCAAGACACTTTCAATTTGACGGGGGAGAAAACCCGAATAACCAAAGACCTACATATCTACATATGTATATACACATACATACATACATACACATACACACACACACACACACACACACACACATACACACGCAGCTTGCATGTTAGGCAGCTGTATTAACCTCTAGGCCACAGGTTCTCCTCACTTCTGTCAGCTGAACCAGAGAGGGTACATAGTAAGTGTTTTTCCGGTGAAACCAGTCTATCAGAACACCTGGGTTCGAATCTCAGAAGGGTAGGGCTAGCTGATGAGAGCTAAATAGCTCAAAATAACTTTACTAGTCTCCCTTTAACTCTTTGTCGGCAAAATCTAAATTTGGCACAAAAATAGTTTGCTGCAGTAGTATCTGCTTATATGATAAAAAACGCTCCAAGATTGGGGCTAAAAAGCAATAAGTAGATTGCTTTGTAGACCAGGTGTTCTGATAGACTGAAGGGACCTTGGAGGTCATCTAGTCCAACCCCCTGCTCAGGCAGGAAACCCTATACCAATTCGGACAAATGGCTGTCCAGTCTCTTCTTAAAGACTTCCAGTGTTGGAGCATTCAGAGCTTCTGGAGGCAGGTTGTTCCACTGGTTAATTGTTCTCACTGTCAGGAAGTTTCTCCTTAGTTCTAGGTTGCTTCTCTCCTTGATGATAATAATAATAATAATGATAAAAGTTGGAAGGGACCTTGGAGTCATCTAGTCCAACCCCCTGCTCAGGCAGGAAACCCTACACCATTTCGGACAAATGGCTGTCCAGTCTCTTCTTAAAAACTTCCAGTGTTGGAGCATTCACCACTTCTGGAGGCAGGTTGTTCCACTGGTTAATTGTTCTCACTGTCAGGAAGTTTCTCCTTAGTTCCAGGTTGCTTCTCTCCTTGGTCAGTTTCCATCCGTTGCTTCTTGTCCTGCCTTCGGGTGCTAAAGGATAAAGGAGTCCCTGCGGATTTTACTCCACTAGTCGTTGCCAGCCGATGCTCATCTCCGTTTCAAGGCCACTGTGAGCCCTCACTGTCCAAAGATGTTTCTGTGGTCATCTGGTCAGCATGACGTCACAGAACGCTGTTAACCTCCCACCAAAGTGGGAACCTATTTATCTACTTGCATCCACATGCTTTGAAACTGCTAAGTGGGCAGGAGGTGGAGCGAGTAACAGGAGCTCACCCTATCACACAACGCTCAGGTCTCGAACGTGGGAGCGTGGGAAAAAACGAAGGAAGGGAAAGACATGTCTCTGGAGATCCTCCGTCGTCCAGGTTCTGGTTGTCCCAAGGCTTTCTAGCTTTTTCTTTGAAAACGTTTCGTTTCTCATCCAGGAAGCTTCTTCTGCTCTAAAGCTTCCCCAGAGCGGAAGAAGCTTCTGGGATGAGAAGCAAAACGTCTTCAAAGACAGGCTTAAGATCCAGAAGGATCTGGACAGACTTGAACACTGGGCGCTAACTAACAAAATGAAATTCAAGGGTGAAAAAAGCAAGGTTCTACATTTAGGCAAGAAAAACCAAATGCACAAGTACAGCATAGGTGGCACCATGCTCAATAGTAGTAACTGTGAGAGGGACCTCGGAGTCCTAGTGGACAATCACCTAAATAGGAGCCAGCCGTGTGCTGCAGCTGCCAAAAAAGCCAACACAGTGCTAGGCTACATTAACAGAGGGACAGAACTGGGATCAGGTGAAGCGTTAATACCACTTTACAAGGCCTTGGTAAGGCCACACTTGGAATCCTGCATCCAGTTTTGGTCACCACGATGTTAAAAAGATGTTGAGACTCTAGAAAGAGTACAGAGAAGAGCAACAATCCTCTTATCAGGGGACTGGAGGCTAAAACATATAAGGAACAGCTGCTGGAATTGGGTATGTCTAGTTTAATGAAGAGAAGGACGAGGGGGGACATGATAGCAGCCTTCCAATATCTCAGGGGCTGCCCCAAAGAAGAGGGAGTCAAGCTATTCTCCAAAGCGCCTGAATGCAGGACAAGAAGCAACGGGTGGAAACTCTTCAAGGAGAGAAGCAACCTAGAACTAAGGAGAAACTTCCTGACAGGGAGAACAATTAATCAGTGGAACAACCTGCCTCCAGAAGTGGTGAATGCTCCAACACTGGAAGTTTTTAAGAAGAGACTGGACAGCCATTTGTCCGAAATGGTGTAGGGTTTCCTGCCTGAGCAGGGGGTTGGACTAGATGACCTCCAAGGTCCCTTCCAACTTTACTACTATTACTATTACTAAAAATAAGAAAGTCCAGTTACCTCCTGAAAAAAGAAGCACCTTTGGGACAAGGGAAAACAGGGTGATTGGGTCATCGGTGAGACGGGGGACTTGACCCCAGCCCCTTGTTGTCTCCACGAGGGATGGGGATGGACCTCTCAGCCAGCAGGGTCTTCGTGGAAGCAGGGGAGGGTCCAGCTACATAGGAAGAGGGAGGCAGGCGGGGGCCGCAGTACCTGGTTGGTGTCCCAGTTCTCCTTCTCCGTCCAGTCCTTATGGGTGCGCACGTACCACCACTGGATCTCCAACGAGTAGGAAGGGGAGCTGCTCCCACGGAAGGAACAGGCCATCTCCACGTCCTCCCCAGCCCTGGCGGTCATGTCATGAGGAGTCTCGGTGAAAAAGGCTGCAAAGAGAAAGCAAGAGGCGTTAGGGGGCAATCGGAGCTGGAAGACTCAATCGATCAATCAGAATAGAATGGGGAGTCCAGACCCCCGCTCAAGCATGAGACCTTATACCCTTTTCAGACAAGTGACTGTCTAGTCCAGGGGTAGGCAACCTTGGCTCTTTTATGACTGGTGGACTTCAACTCCCAGAATTCCTGAGCCAGCCATGCTGAGGGGAAAGGGAGAGGTTTCCAAGCTGAGCCAGGCTGGCTCAGGAATTCTGGGAGTTGAAGTCCACGAGTCATGAGGGGGGCCATAGTTCCCCCATGCCGGCTCAGGAATTCTGGGAGTTGAAGTCCATGAGTCATGAGGGGGCCATCGTTCCCCCACGCTGGCTCAGGAATTCTGGGAGTTGAAGTCCACGAATCATGAAGGGGTCATAGTTCCCCCACGCTGGCTCAGGAATTCTGGGAGTTGAAGTCCACCAGTCATAAAAGAGCCAAGGTTGCCTATCCCTGGTCTAGTCTCCTCTTAAAAGCCTCCAGTGATAAAGCACCCACAACTTCTGGAGGCAAGTAGTTCCACTGGCTAATTATCCTCATTGTCAGCAAATTCCTCCTTAGTTCTACATTGCGTCTCTCCATGGTTAGTTTCCATCCGTTGCTTCTTGTCCTGCCTTCCGGCGCTTTGGAAAATAGGGTGACATCCCCCCTCTTCTTTATGGCAGCCCCTCAAATACTGGAATACTGCTATCATGCCCCTCCCCCCCAGTCTTTCTTTTCTCTAGACTGGCCAAACCCAAATCCTGCAGCTGTACTTTATATGTTTTAGTCTCCAGACCTTTAATCATCTTAGTTGCTCTTCTTTGCACTTTTTCCCCAAAGTCTCAACATCTTTTTTGTAACTTGGGGGCCACAACTGGATGCAGGATTCCAGGTGTGGCCTTACTAAGGCTTTAATGAAGCGGCAGAATCTGATGTGACTTCAGATTAAGCCACCGGCTAGGGTTTAAGGATGGGTCAAGCCCCCCGCCCGCCCGTCCTTGTCCCCCTGCAATCATAAGCTGGTAGTAAGGCTTGGAGGATTCCCTTTTTGGGGTGCTTCCCTCTCTCCCCTTTTCCATTCCTCAAACCATAAAACTAACCAAGAGCTGCCAATCACTTCCCAGTCCTTCAGCTAATTAGCTATCTTCTTTCCGAATGATTAATCAATTACCCAATTAAAATAAATACTACAGTAGGTGTTATCTGGAGAATATGCAATTAAGACGGCAATTGCTCTTGACTAAACAACACAGACAAGCCAGCATTGGCGGGGTAATCGTTTGGCCTGGCTGGGATTGTCAGAAATTGGTCCCGGGATCCCATCGGCATGCCTAGTTCTGCCGGACGGCAAGCGGCCTCAGCTTCGGCCCAAACAGGCTGAAGAACAGACTATTAGGAAGAAATGAAATAAAAATGGCTTTGCCGCCAGTCTCCTGAAGACGACACATGTCCGCACAAAGAGTGTAGGAGAAGAGCAGGCAGAGACAGGGGGTGGTGGAGTTAAGTGAGTCATTAGCCCGGAATCCTTACATTCCCACAAACGGTCTGATTCCGACTCCTCTTGAATTTTGCCGGCTCTTAATTAGCGCCAATCATTGCTAACTGCTAGTCAACTAGATTCTTGTTTATAGGTGTGAGCAATAAATCAGCTTAACTAGGAAGTCAATGCGCGGTTCAATTTACCTGCCTGAGCATGAGTTACTGGTGCTGCATTCTCACAACCAGCTCAGCTTTGTTAAGGCTCATTTGTCACAGCTCTGGAGTGGCGCAAACACTGGGTAGTTTCGGAGAGAGTCATTGGCCTGGCTCCAGGAAGCGATGAACATGGGTTGAAATGGGTTGTCTGAATGCAACCGCATAATTGGGAGAGGGGGAGGCATTTGGGAATTACCCATGTGGAAAAAGGGCAGGGTTAGGGTTGCATAATTGTGGTCCCCCTCTTGCCATTTTGTGAATTTTACACACACACACACACACACACACACACACAATCCTGGCTGGCTCAGGAATTCTGGGAGGTGAAGTCCACGAGTCATAAAGGAGCCATAGTTCCCCCATGCTGGCTCAGGAATTCTGGGAGTTGAAGTCCACGAGTCACGAGGGGGCCATAGTTCCCCCATCCTGGCTCAGGAATTCTGGGAGTTGAAGTCCACAAGCCATGAAGGGGGTCATAGTTCCCCCATGCTGGCTCAGGAATTCTGGGAGTTGAAGTCCACCAGTCATGAGGGGGCCATAGTTCCCCCATGCTGGCTCAGGAATTCTGGGAGTTGAAGTCCACGAGTCACGAGGGGGCCATAGTTCCCCCATCCTGGCTCAGGAATTCTGGGAGTTGAAGTCCACGAGTCATGAGGGGGTCATAGTTCCCCCATGCTGGCTCAGGAATTCTGGGAGTTGAAGTCCACCAGTCATGAGGGGGCCATAGTTCCCCCATGCTGGCTCAGGAATTCTGGGAGTTGAAGTCCAGAAGTCATGAGGGGGTCATAGTTCCCCCATGCTGGCTCAGGAATTCTGGGAGTTGAAGTCCACAAGCCATGAAGGGGGTCATAGTTCCCCCATGCTGGCTCAGGAATTCTGGGAGTTGAAGTCCACCAGTCATGAGGGGGTCATAGTTCCCCCATGCTGGCTCAGGAATTCTGGGAGTTGAAGTCCACCAGTCATGAGGGGGCCATAGTTCCCCCATGCTGGCTCAGGAATTCTGGGAGTTGAAGTCCAGAAGTCATGAGGGGGTCATAGTTCCCCCATGCTGGCTCAGGAATTCTGGGAGTTGAAGTCCACGAGTCACGAGCGGGCCATAGTTCCCCCATGCTGGCTGAGGAATTCTGGGAGTTGAAGTCCACGAGTCATAAAAGAGCCAAGGTTCCCCACCCCTGCCCTATACCATTTCAGACAAATGGTTGTCCAGTCTCTTTTTAAAAGCCTCCAGTGACGGAGCACCCACAACCTCCGGAGGTAAGCTGTTCCACCGATTAATTGTTCTCACTGTCAAGAAGTTTCTCCTGAATTCTAGGTTGGTTCTCTAGGTGGGCCCAGCCTTCAGAACCACGGCAAAGCCAGGGGCATCGTTTGCACAACCCGGCCAAGTGCCCCCAGCTTTATCCAAGCATCCCGTCTCCCTGGTGACCCACATCCGTCATCCTGGGGGGGGGGGGAGAGGCTGGACCCAGGAGCTGCAGTCTCCCTTGAGTCTTGATCAGTCCAATAGTGAATTAGCATCAAGCTTGACAGAAAAGCTAATACCCTTAATATGTCTTTGTCCCCTGGAGCCGGAGAAATCTCAGACAGTTATCGCTTTCCTTTAATCCATCTTAACAGGGTGCAGTGGAAAATACGGCGCGAGGGGCTTAATGAAGCCGTCCCCGTCTCCTGGCTGGTTTTACAAGATAATTTCTCTCTCTGTATTCCTCAGGTCTGGCTGGAAATCCACCTGAGACCCTGACTGATGGGGAGCAGCTCTCTCAGGGTCCGGGGCTGTAGGAGCGGAACAGAATAACAGAGTTGGAATGGACGTTGGAGGTCATCTAGTCCAACCCCCTGCTCAGGCAGGAAAGCCTATACCATTTCAGACAAATGGTAGTCCAATTTCATCTTAAAAACGTCCAGTGTTGGAGCATTCACAACCTCTGGAGGCAGGTTGTTCCACTGGTTAATTGTTCTCACTATCAGGAAATTCCTCCTTAGTTCCAGGTTGCTTCTTTCCTTGGTTAGTTTCCACCCGTTGCTTCTTGTCCTGCCTTCAGGAGCTTTGGAGAAGAGTTTGACTCCCTCTTCTTTGGGGCAGCCCCTGAGATACTGGAAGACTGCTATCATGTCATCTCTCGTCCTTCTTTTCTCTAGACTGGCCAAACCCAATTCCTACATCTGTTCTTGATATGTTTTTGTCTCCAGGCCTTTAATTATTTTAGTTGCTCTTTGCACTTTTTCCAAAGCCTCAACATCTTTTTTGTAATGTGGTGACCAAAACTGGATGTAGGATTCCAGGTGTGGCCTTACTAAGGCTTTATAGAGCAGTACTAAGACTTCTCCTGGCTTTGATTCTATGCCTCTGTTTATACAACCTGAGATGGTATAAGTTCTCTTGCTTGAGCAGGGGGCTGGACTAGAAGACCTGCAAGGTCCCTTCCAAGTATTCTATTCTATTCTATTCTGTTCTGTTCTGTTCTGTTCTGTTCTGTTCTGTCCTATCCTATCCTATCCTATCCTATCCTATCCTATCCTATCCTATCCTATCCTATCCTATTCTATCTTCTATCTTCTATTCTATTCTATTCCATTCCATTCCACTCCATGCTATCTTCTATTCTATTCTATTCTATTCTATTCTATTCTAGTCTAGTCTAGTCTAGTCTATTCTAGTCTAGTCTAGTCTAGTCTAGTCTAGTCTGCTCTGCTCTGCTATGTTCTGTTCTGTTCTATCCTATCCTATCCTATCCTATCCTATCCTATCCTATCCTATCCTATCCTATTCTATTCTATTCTATTCTATTCTATCTTCTATTCTATCTTCTATCTTCTATTCTATTCCATTCCATTCCAATCCATGTTATCTTCTATTCTATTCTATTCTATTCTATTCTATTCTATTCTATTCTATTCTATTCTATTCTATTCTACTCTACTCTACTCTACTCTACTCTACTCTACTCTACTCCACTCCACTCCACTCCACTCCACTCCATTCTATTCTATTCTATTCTGTTCTGTTCTGTTCTGTTCTGTTCTGTTCTGTTCATTCTATTCTATTCTATTCTATTCTATTCTATTCTATTCTATTCTATTCTTCTATTCTGTTCTGTTCCATTCCATTCCATATTTTCTATTCTATTCTACTCTACTCTACTCTACTCTACTCTACTCTACTCTATTCTATCTTCTATTCTATTCTATTCTATTCTATTCTATTCTATTCTATTCTATTCTATTCTATTCTATTCTATTCTATTCTATTCTTCTATTCTGTTCTGTTCCATTCCATTCCATATTTTCTATTCTATTCTACTCTACTCTACTCTACTCTACTCTACTCTACTCTACTCTACTCTATTCTATCTTCTATTCTATTCTATTCTATTCTATTCTATTCTATTCTATTCTATTCTATTCTATTCTATTCTATTCTAATCAAGGATTGTATTAACTTTTTTGGCTTCTGCCTTTGCAGCTTAAGAAACTCTGGACGGTCCCTCCTGAGCTGTTTGCCAGGCCCTCATTCTGGCTGTGGGCTCTTCTCCGATCAGCGTGCCTGGGCTGAGGAATTCTGGGAGTTGAAGTCCACCAGTCATAAAAGGGCCACGTTTGAAGACCCCTGGCCTTGTCTGTCTCTTTTCCTTCTGTCTCCCATGAACCTCCTTCCCAATGAGGGGGCTGACCCATACCGGAAACACCCCCCGCAGGGGAAGCGTTCCTCCTTCCAGCACCCGGGACCCAACTTCTCCTCCGACCCTGGGGCTGAACGGCTTCTGGGGTGCCCCCTGGGAGGGATCGAAGCAGGCAAGATGGCGGGCACAGCCAGGCAATCCACACTTTTTTTTAAGTGCCTTGCGTGTGTTTTGGGGTCCGTCTTGCACAGAAAGAAATACACCCACACAAGGTCAGGGCTTGGATTGCAGGGTTGACGTTTTGGACCTGCCCTCCCTTGTGCACGCCCCCCTCCCAAAGAGATTACAGCCAGTTGATAGGGTTGGGCTAGGTTCCCCCATTAACAGGGGTATCCGTATCTGGTCTTTGAAACTGGAGGGCACCCCTTCCTACTTCCTCCCAGCTGCAGACCTGGCCTCAAGAGGGATGAAAGAAGGACGAGCACCCCAAAATTCCCCTCCTGGACAGAGGGGTCATTGGCTAAAAGCCCTGCTGGCTGGGAATTCTGGGTAGCCTAGTCCCCACACCGCTGTGTGTTTTATTCATTCAGATACAAGCTTTTGCTAGGAAAAGGCAGGGATATTTTCAAGAGACAGAAAGCCCCATCTGTCTAGTCTCTAGGTTGGGGAGGGGTCTTCTTCAAGCCCCCCACCCACTCAGCCAGCCCCCCAGCCAACAAATGAGGTTGTCTCCATCACACAAACCCTTCTCTTCTTCACCCACAAGTGCTCAGAAGAAGCGGCTGTTAATTACCTGGGTTGAGGAGCCCGCTTGCCCCCAGCTGCGCAGCAGGGGGGGGTCCAAAGGACTCCGAAGACAATTAAGAGCCGAGAAAAGCTGGAGGGGGGGGGAGGAAACCAACCAATTTTCTCCTGGCCAACTTTAATTGGGGAGCCTTGATCTCAATTAATCTCTGAGCTTATCCTTGCAAAGGGCCACAGTGCTCAGGAACACAGATGCCTCCTTAAATATGTGGGGTGAGGATGAGGGTGTGTGTGTGTCAGGGGGAGTTAGGGAAGCCCTTTCTCCTGCAAAAGGGGGCCCATCTCCTGGAAGGGCTGGGGGAGGCATTTGGCTGAGGATATATTCAGCGCCATGCCAGGTTTTTGGACAATAGGATGCATAGAGGTTTGTGTGTGTGTGTGTCCTTTGTGCCCACAACCCCCCCTTTTTTTTCTGAAAAAAACCCCCCACATTTCTTTAGCATAGTGTTTCTCCATCTTGGTCACTTGGAGAGGGATGGACTTCAACTCCCAGAATTCTCCAGTCAATCATGCCCGTCTTTGTTCCCTTACCCCCTAGAGGGGAGAGATTGCAGAGGAAGGGATTGGAAGAGAGTAAGCAGGCCACAATGGGAATATGCATGAAAAGGAATGCATGAGTGTCAGGGAATTCTGGGTGTTGAAGCCCGTCCATGTAGCTGGGGAATTCTGGGTGTTGAAGTCCATCCATGTGGCTGGGGAATTCTGGGTGTTGAAGTCCATCCATGTGGCTGGGGAATTCTGGGTGTTGAAGTCCACCCATCTTCAAGATGGCAAGGTTGAGAAACCCTTAACAAGATATAAAGGCGTGCCAAACTACTACTTCTTGCAAAGATGCCCAAGAGTCAGACGCACAGAAAACAATTGATCCTTGTAAGTCCCTTTGCCGCAGACTCCCAACTGCAGCTTCCTCCTCCTCCTCCTCCTCCTCCTCCTCCTCCTCCTCCTCCTCCTCCTCCTCCTCCTCCTCCTCCTCCTCCAACAAAACCCCTTTTCCCTCAAAAGGGGTGATGGGTGCTCCGAGCAGACAGGCAAGTACCACCCTTGAACACAGGGGAGAAGCAAAATGCATTGTCTCTGGGTTGAACTACTAGATGACCTTTGGGGGACCCTTCCCAGCTCTGCAATTCTATGACACTGCTGAGAACAGCTGCCCCAAGGCAGGCAAGGGAGTAGAGCCCAGTTTCTCTCTTCTGTCTGATGGTCACCTTCTAGTCACAGCCTTTGTACAGATTTTCTCCCCCCCCCCTTTTATCCAACTACCTAATTAAATTGTCGGCTTCTAATATCCCCACCTAGAGTTTCCGCCTGCATTGGATTTTCTGCAAACATGCAAAAAAAAAAAAAAAAAAAAAAAGCGGAATTACCCTGGACGTTTCATTCGACGCTTAACAAAACACGATATTAATTAGCAGCATTTGCTGTTTTAAGAAAAACAGGAATGTGAAAACAATAGGCAATTGGTGCCGAACATAACTGCAGCCGCCTTGGCGTAAAATCACATTTTTTTTTTACATCCTCACGGCGTAGTAGAACACCTGCATCTCCAACAGCTTCTAAAATTCTATTTTTATTTTTTTTTTACTTCACCACCTCCACATCCGTTGTCTACTCCTCGATCTTATACGTGGTGTGAGTTGGCTGCAACGAGACAATGGAAACCCAGCTTTTGTTTACATGCTTTGCAAGGGATAAAAGGTTAGAGCAGTGGTGGCGAACCTATGGCACGCGTGCCAGAGGCGGCACTCAGAGCCCTCTCTGTGGGCACGTGCACCATGCCCCGGAGATGGCAACTGTCCCTCTTCAACCAGCCGCCTGCTAACTCGCCGAGGTTCCACATAGTCGGATGCATCCCAGCATGGCTTGTTTCCCTCCCCTCCGTCCCATCCCTCCTGGCCTCGCATGCTCTCCTTTTCCTGGGCAAGACCCACTGCATCGCCTCCTCAGCTGTCGGCAGGCTGTCAAGCTCAGAGGTGGTTTCTCTGAACTGCTGGTGGTGGGCTGCAGAGACCCAGAGTGTGCCGGTCAAGGGGCCGGCAGGCTGTGGCTGCTGACGGACACCGTTGGCCCCCATGCGCTCGCTGGCCTCTGTGTGCGGGGGCAAATGGTGTCAGGCATGCATCACCTTGCCCTGTGACAATGGCACCCCTGCCCTGCCTCGCCTCCCCTCACCCCGCAGGACGAGCCTCCTGCCCACTGTCCCACCCACCAGAGACCCCCTGGATCCCCCCCAACCCTGCCTGGCCCCCCACAGGAGTCCCTGCCCACGAGCAACATCGAGGTGACCATGCCCACCTTGGCCACACCCACCCAGTCTGCCATGACCACCACAGCCACGCCCACCCTGGCACCCGGCGATAAATAAGTGGGTTTTGGGTTGCAGTTTGGGCACTCGGTCTCTAAAAGGTTCGCCATCACTGGGTTAGAGCTTCACTTGCTGGCTGTAGCCATCACCATTTTTAACCCCTCCCCTTTCCCTATTGGGGTATACACAATTTCGAAACCCAGAAGCCCCCTCCCCAATTTGGACTAGAAAAAAGCACAATATAAGCCCGAGCAAGCTGGAGTTTCGAGGGTACTACATTTCAAATATGAATTTGATTCTTTCCCGCTAAGACAAACTGTTTCCCATCCATTAGAATTCGATTCACGATCAATAGGTACAAATTCAATTTAACACCCGATTCCCCGTCGGTCCACGCAGTGTCATTTTTCTCAGACATTAAAAAAAAATTGGTTATTGGCTAGTCTGCCTCGGATCGATCTTTGCAGCTGAGTTTAAAAGTTTGGAAAACGGAGATACAATTTTGGCCTGCTATTCTGCCTCCTCTTTTCCCGTTCTTCGGCCTCCCTCCTTTTAAGCATCATATTGTTTCATGCCAGAAGTGGGGAAAAAAGAGGATTTTATAGAATCAGAGGCGTTAATCACGAATGGAAACCTGCTTTTTTAATGCCTTTTGCCAAAGGATCAGCCGCAAATTCAGCTCGGCTTCAGGTAAATTCAGTCGTATTTTTCCCACGATGATTCGGGCTCAATCAGCTCAAACCATTAGGAACCATTAGGATAAACGGCGAGCAGTTCCTGCATTCAAAATCAAGGAAATATCTTTATTAAAACATTTGCATTAAGCCCAACATGTTGTTTTGAGGTTGTTGTTTCTTTAAAAAAATGGAAAGACGATTCAAGATCTGAACAGACAGCAGCAAGTCCTCAATTTACAACAGTTTGTTTAGTGACCGTTCAAAGTTACAACGGCGCTGAAAAAAGTGACTTACGACCGCTTACAGCTTCTCACACTTACGACCATTGCAGCTTCCCCACGGTCACGTGACCGAAATTCCGATGCTTGGCAACTGACATGTAACTTATGACGGTTGCAGTGTCCCCAGGATCACATGATCCCCTAATACAGTAGAGTAGAGTAGAGTAGAGTAGAATAGAATTACAGAATAGAATAGAATAAGATATAGAATAGAATAGAATAGAATAGAATAGAATAGAATAGAATAGAATAGAATAGAATAAGATTTAGAATAGAATAGAGTAGAATAGAATTACAGAATAGAATAGAATAAGATTTAGAGTAGAATAGAGTAGAGTAGAATAGAATAGAATAAGATTTAGAATAGAATAGAATAGAATAGAATAGAATAAGATTTAGAATAGAATAGAGTAGAGTAGAATAGAATTACAGAATAGAATAGAATAAGATTTAGAGTAGAATAGAGTAGAGTAGAGTAGAGTAGAATAGAATAGAGTAGAGTAGAATAGAATTACAGAATAGAATAGAATAAGATTTAGAATAGAATAGAATAGAATAGAATAAGATTTAGAATAGAATAGAGTAGAATAGAATTACAGAATAGAATAGAATAAGATTTAGAATAGAATAGAATAGAATAGAATAAGATTTAGAATAGAATAGAGTAGAGTAGAATAGAATTACAGAATAGAATAGAATAAGATTTAGAATAGAATAGAATAAGATTTAGAATAGAATAGAGTAGAGTAGAATAGAACTACAGAATAGAATAGAATAAGATTTAGAATAGAATAGAATAGAATAGAATAGAATAAGATTTAGAATAGAATAGAGTAGAGTAGAATAGAATTACAGAATAGAATAGAATAAGATTTAGAGTAGAATAGAGTAGAGTAGAATAGAGTAGAGTAGAATAGAATTACAGAATAGAATAGAATAAGATTTAGAGTAGAATAGAGTAGAGTAGAGTAGAATAGAATAGAGTAGAGTAGAATAGAATTACAGAATAGAATAGAATAAGATTTAGAATAGAATAGAATAGAATAGAATAGAATAGAATAGAATAGAATAGAATAGAATAGAATAGAATATGGAATGGAATGGAATAGGGTAGGATAGAATAGAATAGAATAGAATAGAATAGAATAGAATAGAATAGAATAGAATAGAATAGAATAGAATAGAATAGAATATGGAATGGAATGGAATAGGGTAGGATAGAATAGAATAGAATAGAATAGAATAGAATAGAATAGAATAGAATAGAATAGAATAGAATAGAAGCTGGAAGGGACCTTGGAGGTCTTCCAGTCCAGCCTCCTGCTCAAGCAGGAGAACCTATACTGTCTCAGACAAGTGTCTGTCCAGCCTCTTCTTAAAAACCTCCAGGGATGGAGCACCCACGATTTCTAGTGGCAAGCTGTTCCACTGGTTAATTGTTTTCATTGTCAGGAAGTTTCTCCTTAATCCCAGGTTGCTTCTCTCTTGGGTCAGTTTCCAACCGTTGTTTTTGTGATCTTCTGGCTAGCAAAGTCAATGGGTGGGAGCCAGATTCATTTAATGACAGTGTAGCTGACTTAATAACGGCAGGGATTGACTTGAGAACTGTGGCGAGAAAGGTCGTAAAATGGGGCAAAACTCACTTAACAAGTGTTTCATTTAACAACAGAAAATTTGGGCTCAAACACGGTTGTATGTAAAAGACTGCCTGTACAGGAATCACTCGAGTTCTTTTCAGCACATAATTTTTTAAAAATGTAATTCAGCCAGTCTTCATGAACTGCCCCCCAAAAATATTCTATTCCTGGCACTAAACTCTGCTAAAATTACGCAGTATAAATTACCACCTTCTCTAGTTGGGTTTTGTCGATGTTATAAGGCAAATTGATACACATTACCATCCTTCCAATTAAGCATTCAGTTTGCTAAAGAGAGTCAACAATCCTTCATAATGAATCCTCCAATTGGTTTATTGTCCGTATTTTCTACGGCTTATAAAACGATGTTCCACAAGAAATAGATTAGATTTGTGATTAGAAAACGCCGAAAGAATAAAATGCCATGTTCATTATTAGCTTTTTTTTTTTTTTGTATTTAAACATCTCTCTGCCTGACAAAATTAACATAACAGGAAACAGATCTGAAAAATCCTGCAAAGAGAAGACTCTCTCTCCTTTTATTTCTCTCTCTCTCTTTCTCTCTTTCTTTCTTTTTCTCTCTCTCTCTTTTATTTCTCTATCACTTTCTCTTTCCCTTTTTTCTGTCTTTCTTTTCTCTTTCTTTCTCTTTCTCTCTTTTCTCTCTATTCTCTTTCCCTCTCTATTTTTTTCTTTCTCTCTTTCTTTCTGTCTCTCTCTTTTCTCTCTCTTTCTCTCTCTTTTCTCTCTATTCTTTTTCTTTCTCTCTCTCTCACTCTGTCGCTCTCTCACTCTGTGTGTGTGTGTGTGTGTGTGGCTGTGTGTGTGGTTGTCAAAGCAATGTGGCAGCCTTGAATTTCATTTTAGAAAACTGAGCTTTCCAATTAACTGAAAGTCGTATATGAATTCATAGACAGTCCTCTGTAGTCTATTATCTCTTCTGTTTGTTTGTTTTTTAAACTAACCTTGGAAACTAAACTATCTTTAAGCACGGGATTTTAATTTTGTTGTATTTTCTTGGTTTTTTGGGGGGAGGGAAAAACAAAGAGAATGAACAAGGAATGTTGGAAACCAACATTCATAAGAGTTTTTCAGATGCTCTACAAAGGTCTTTCTCAACCTGGCTACTTGGAAATTGGTGGACCTCAACTCCCAGAATTTCCCAGCCAGCAGAAATATTGCTGTAGCCAATAAAATAGCAATAATAGAAAATACTCATCAACCACTCCCAACGGTATCAATGACAAAAAAATAAATAAATCAGTAGTTTCGATGCAAAGATCAAACAAACCATGCCATTATTCTACAAATGACTCCAGTAATTCCAAAAATGCCTTTGATTAAGGCATTTAATTAAGTCTCCAGTCTTCCATTTCAGAGCATGTGGCTTCCATCTCCTTTCAGTTTTTCCTCCCCAAAGCAAAGTCTTCTCCAAGGACTTCTCAAAGATCCTTCTGTCCTCCAGGATCTGCCTTTCTCAGAGTGCCTGGCCACCAAGGCTACTGTCCATCTTGGCTGAGGAGATATGGACTATGTAGTCCCAAGTGTCAACGCTGCTAACATCGGATGTTTTTGCATTGACAACAGATGGAAATGGAGCCATCTTTTTCCTTTCCACTTTTAGAGTTAGATCAGGGGTTCTCAACCTTGGCAACTTTAAGACTTGTGGACTTCAATTCCCAGAATTCCTCAGCCAGCTTTGCTGGCTGAGGAATTCTGGCAGTTGAAGTCCACAAGTCTTAAAGTTGCCAAGGTTGAGAACCCCTGAGTTAGATGATGCTGGGAAGGAGGGGGGGAATGTGAACAAGAGTCCAGCTAGACATAATAACACTAACCTTAGTGTGAGAATCAAGGTTACTATAACCAGAGCTGATAAGGAATTGGCAGGCTGGAGAGCTGGAGAGGAAGCCTGCACTTCAAGCTAATTGGGGAACATGATCTATGATGGTTAATTGGAGGAGGGAATTGTGCTTTGATACTAAGTGCCCAGGGGAGGGGAATTCAGTTTTTGGCTTTGATTATGCAGTGCCGATATTATGCTACTCGAATAAAAGATTCTTTAAGGTAAATAATGCCTCCAAGTTCTTTTGAAGAGTTTCATCTGTCGGAACCATTTCACGGTGATAGCCCTCAAATGGGATGACTCTCAGATCTGTTGAGACCGTGGAATCCTCCAGATGGTCCTTGCTCCAGCCAGGTTACCATAGGTGGTCATCTAGAGATGGCCTTGGAGAAACTCTACTGAGGTGGGATCAACAATATGAGTCTCACCACTCATGTCAGCCAGATCAGGAAACCAAGGGTGACTCCAAAGCACCAGAGGGCAGGACAAGAAGCAACGGAGGGAGTCTAATCAAGGAGAGAAGCAACCTGGAACTAAGGAGGAATTTCCTGACAGTCAGAACAATTAACCAGTGGAACTACCTGCCTCCAGAAGCGGTGAATGCTCCAACACTGGGAGTTTTCAAGAAGAGACTGTACAGCCATTTGTCTGAAAAGGTATACGGTTTCCTGCCTGAGTAGGGGGTTGGACTAGATGACCTTCAAGGTCCCTTCCAACTCTGTTGTTGTTGTTATATTATTATTATACTCTACTGATGCATCCAATACAGCTAGTCCTCCACTTACAACTTACAATTGAGCCCCCACATTTACGTTGCTAAGTGAAACATTTGTCAAGTGAGTTTTGCCTCATTTTACGACCTTTCTTGCCACCGTCATTAAGTGAAACATTGCCCTTGTTACTTTAATAACCCTGTTGTTAAGTGAATCTGGCTTTCCCCCATTGACTTTGCTTGTCAAAAGGTCGCAAAAGCAGATCACGTGACGCCCCCCAGAGACGCTGCAACCGTCATAAATATGAACCAGTTGCCCAGCGTCCGAATTCTGATCACGTGACCCTGAGGATGCTGCAACGGTCGCAAGTGTGAAAAACGGTCCTCAGTCCCTTTTTTCAATGCCCTTGTAACTTTGAACGGTCCTTAAATGGATGGTCGTAAGTCGGGGACCGCCTGTGGATATTATGGGGGGTCTTGGAAACCCGTCTCTTTTCTCCTTCCCTTTCTCTTACATCTCAAGAACCGGGGATGGAGTTCAAATTGCCATCTTTCTTGCAAGGTGCCGAAGACCCCAGCCTCATTTTAATAATAGTAATAATAATAATTGTGGGGCTTGTGTACTCTGAGGAAGATGAGAGCTATGCCAGAGGTTCAACCATACTGGGCAGGTCTCATCAGAGGAGTCAGACAAAGAGTGTCTCTCCCATAAAAAATATGGTAAGACGTAAATTGCAGAATGCCATACTGGCTCGGATGTCGCCCAGGTTAACAAGGTCCGCACTAGATATTGGAGTTCCTGGATATCTGGTGAAAAATGGGTTACAGGACTCAGGACTGTTGGCTGAGCAACCAGGGCCAGCAGCTGCAGAACTACTGGAAGAAAAGGTGTCTACCCGTCGCAGACACACAGTGACGGAAAACAAAGAAACAATGATCTGTTACTACAGATCAAGTCCAACAAGAAGAGGATTAGTCAATTGCAAAAGGCGGCCTTATTAGGAACTGCTTCCATCCTGCGACGAGATCTGTAATACCATCAAACATCCCCATCTGCCTATCCCAGGTCCTGGGTAAGGACTCGATAGGTAGACAAAATGCCAAATCCAGTCTGAACATCCGGCTGACTGTGCAATGATCCATAATAATAATAATAATAACAACAACAATAATAATAATAATAATAATAAAGTTGGAAGGGACCTTGGAGGTCATCTAGTCCAACCCCCTGCTCAGGCAGGAAGCCTTGCTTTTGGAGCAAACCATTTGCGTTTGTGTGTGTGTGCGTGTGTGCGCGTCCTGCTGCCCCCACGCTGCACAACCGCACAGCTTGTGCAGTCCGCATACGAGAGCGGTTTCATTCATCTCATGCTCGGTCAGCAAAGAAGCAGGAGCCCTTTGATGCCACGGCGCAAAATGGGCAGAATCCACGGGGCAGAAAACGGGCGAGGAAAAGCTAGAAGTCTAGGCCACTTTTCGCCCCCCCCCCCTTGCCAGCCTTTGAGTGAAAATACCTGGGCCATTGGGATTTTCCTGCACACACACACACACACACACACACACACACACACACACACACACTACACACGGAAGATATACTTTAACTTCCCGAGCATTTATCTCCTTCTTATTCCTGTCCCTGCTATTACTCGCTTGACCCGCCTGCCTTCCTGCCAATGGAGAGGCTTCAGGCCGCAGAGAGTGAAAGAGTGAAAACAGAATAAAATTGCGTCGGGGCCAGTAGCAGCTACGTTCAAGGGCAAGGGCTGGACTGGAGAAGGGAAGCTTGTTTATCCTTGGCTGATTTGCCCCGGGAACCGGTGAAATTGGCACACGAAATTATCCTGTCTTGGCACTGGGGCCTCTGCCATGGGAACAGGAGCCACGAGTCCAGGGGGGGCCTCCAATGGAGCAGCCCCTCCGTTCCGAGGGTCAGAGAGGAGCCTGTGGCTCCCCGCTGTCCCTCAGAGCCCCCAGACTCTGGGATAAGCTAGCCTGAGGCCGCCGCATGAGTGCAAAAGGGCTCACCCCCCCCCACCTCTTCTTGATGGTTCCCAGGAATAAGTGGGCAGACTGGGAGATTCCTGTATTAGAGGCAGAACACAATAAAGTAGTTAGCTTGAATTCTGCACGTGGTTGTTGGCTCCTGAGATCCCCCCCCCCAGGACTAGACAATTCTGGCCTCTCAAAAATCCTCCCTTCCAGAAAGCATCAAGGAGCTCACAATCCTCCTCCTCCTCCTCCTCCTCCTCCTCTCCACAAACCCCCTCCCTTCTAGCACTGAAGATGTTCCCTAGTTGGGTCAGGAAACGTCTGCAAGAAAACCACCAATTTCAGAGACCACCAAGGACCCCACAATTCCCCCCCCTCCTCTTCCTCCTCCTCCCCGTCCCCCTCCTCCTCTCTGCAACCCCCCTCCCTTTTAGCATTGATGACTTTCCCTAGTTGGGTCATGAAACATCTGCAAGAAAAGAAGCAAACTCAGAGACCACCAAGGACCCCACAGTTATCCTCCTCCTCCCCCTCCTCCTCCTCCTCCTCCTCCTCCTCTCCACAACCCCCTTTCCCTTCTAGTACTGATGAGGTTCCCTAGTTGGGTCAAGAAACGTCTGTAAGAAAATGATCAAGGAACCAACTAAGATGGATTTTGCCTCTGGGCTCTCTCTCTCTCTCTCTCTCTCTCTCTCTCTCTCTCTCTCTCTCTCTCTCTCTTTCCCTCCCTCCCTCCTTTTGATCCCCCTTTCAGACAGGGGGATCATTCAGATGGCAGAGGGAGAGAGGCCGGCAGGGCCAGTGGTGTAAACATGTAAAACAGTGCGTGTAACTACCCAGATGGGTCTTTCCCTGTGCAGGCAGGGCTGCCCGCCAGCTTTTCAGCCGAGCCAAAGCTCTCCAACCCCCCAGAGAAAGATTTCAGCCCGGCCCGTTTCTCCTCTGCATCCCTTCCTTTCGCTCAGCTCTGGCCTCGGCCTGGAAAATGTTGCCTTTCCTAGAGAAAAAACAAGCCGCAGCCTCTTTAAATATTAATTTGCCGCTTAACCTTATTCAATATTTGCAAAGGCTTGTAGATCATTCAATCACGGAGGCAGCCTTGCCGATGCAGGACCGGCCTCGGCTTTTGGAGAATTGATTGCTAGCAGGAAGCCAAGAACAGGCAGGGCTGCCTCTGCCAACGGGAAGCTGGTCCTCCGCAGCTGGGCTCCCTCCCTCTTCCTCCAGCTGCTCTGGATCTGCAGGCCGGGGAGGGGGGAGGAGACCGTGTCAAAATAACAGAATAACAGAGTTGGAAGGGACCATGGAGGTCCTCTAGTCCAACCTGTTTCTCAGGTCTTCTTAGTCCAGCCCCTGCCCAAGCAGGAGACCCTACACCAGGGGTAGGCAACCTTGGCTCTTTTGTGACTCCTGGACTTCAACTCCCAGAATTCCTGAGCCAGCCATGCTGAGGGGAAAGGGAGAGTTTCCAAGCTGAGCCATGCTGGCTCAGGAATTCTGGGAGTTGAAGTCCACAAGTCATGAGGGGGGCATAGTTCCCCCATGCTGGCTCAGGAATTCTGGGAGTTGACGTCCACCAGTCATGAGGGAGCCGTAGTTCCCCCATGCTGGCTCAGGAATTCTGGGAGTTGAAGTCCACCAGTCATAAAAGAGCCAAGGTTGCCTACCCCTGCCCCATACCATCCCAGACAAGTGGCTGTCCAGTCTCTTCTTGGAAACCTCCAGTGTTGGATCACCCACAACTTCCGGAGGCAAGGAGTTTCACTGATTAATTGTCCTCACTGTCAGGAGATTTGTCCTTATTTCTAGGTTGTTTCTTTCCTTGATGGGTTTCCATCCGTTGCTTCTTCTCCTGCCTTCTGTGCAATAGGTTGACCCCCCTCCTCTTTGTGACAGCCCCTGAAATATTGGCAGACTGCTACCATGTCTCCCCCCCCCCAAGCCGTCCTTTTGTTAGGCTAATTGAGGCCAGGGTTGCCTCCCCAACAGCCACAGTGGGGAATTTCCCCAAATTCCTCCAGGCAGAAGGAGGAGAGAAAGAGGTTTAGAAAAGTCATCTGGGTGAAAAAGTGGGGTGAGGATTCCCAGGTTAACCTTCAATAGCGAGAAGGGGGGCTCTTGAGAGGAATAAGGTGGATTGCAAGGCAAGAGGAGAATCTGGAGTAACCCAGGAGGAGGAGGAGGAGGAGGAGGGAGGAGGAGGAGGGAGGAGGAGGAGGAGAAGGGTGGCTTCGCAGTCCCAAACCAACTGTGGGAAGTCAGCCCCCCAGGGAAGGAAATATTAAAAGGACAGAAAAGCATGCCCAGTTTTTTCTTGATAGCCCCAAGTCTCCCTCCCCTGAGCAGAAACCAGCTCTGTAGAAATGCAGATGTAAACCATTCAGGAAGGTTGAAGTTAGAAGATTAAGAGGACAAAGACCCTTAAAATCTACATACCCCACCCAAACTCTAAGACAGGACATAATAGGGTTACCCACAGATGCCAAAGGGACACAGGAAATACAAAGCCTCAAACAGGAACAGGAAAAAACTCCAAACAAAAGGCTCCAGGGGGTATAAAAACCCACTCCCTACATGTGCTGTCCCTCTTTTTTCTTCTAGAGCCATTTTTCTGTCTGGCTCTCCTCCTCAATAAACTGCAACCTTCTTTCTAAAGCAGTCATCGTGTTGTTTATTCCCTGCTTGGACTGAACCAAGCAACCAACCCTTGCATCAAACGTCCCCCCCACCACCACCACACCCCAAAATGTCCCCTTTCAGAAGCGGCTTCTCTAATCAGCGCTGAAGCGGCGGCTGCGTCCTTTCTCACCCTCACAGCTTGCAGGAGGAGAACACTTCGGGCGGTCCAAGAGGCTTGGGGAAGCTCAGCTCTGGTGTGTGGGCGGGGATGCCTTCCCATCACACACACACACACACACACACACACACACACACACACACCAGCTTTTCGCCATTTGTGGGCCTTTAGGCAAACACCCCCTCCCCCACCCCAAAGCAGGGCAATTTAAGTAGTTTCCCAGTTTCCATGGAGCAGCCTTGCAGGTGAATGCAAGATCCTTCCGTCCTCCCTCCCTCCCTCCCTCCCTCCCTCCCTCCCTCCCTCCTGCCTTTTATTCATCTTCCTTCCTTCCTTCCTTCCTTCCTTCCTTCCTTCCTTCCTTCCTTCCTTCCTTCCTTCCTTCCTTCCTTCTTTCCTTTCCTTCTCTCCCTCCCTCCTTCTCTCCCACCTGCTTTCTATCCATCTTTTTCCTTCCTTCCTTCCTTCCTTCCTTCCTTCCTTCCTTCCTTCCTTCCTTCCTTCCTTTCCTTCTCTCCCTCCCTCCTTCCCTCCCACCTGCTTTCTATCCATCTTTTTCCTTCCTTCCTTCCTTCCTTCCTTCCTTCCTTTCCTTCCTTCCTTCTTTCCTCCCTTCCTCCTGCCTTCTATCCATCTTCCTTGATTCCTTCCTTCCTTCCCTCCCTCCCTCCCACCTGCTTTCTATCCATCTTTTTCCTTCCTTCCTTCCTTCCTTCCTTCCTTCCTTCCTTCCTTCCTTCCTTCCTTCCTTCCTTCCTTCCCACTTGCCTGCATCCATGAGCCTAATTTGGTGGGATAATGAGGACTAGCACCTTAGCCCACTGGCTCAAGCTCCCAGAGGACCCTAGGAAGCTGTTGTGAAAGAGTGCCAGCCTCTCCGGCCTTCCCACCAGCACCTCCCTCCGCCAGCCCAGAGGTTTCCCTCTCACCCATCGTCTTAATGGCCTTCTGGGCAGGGGTCCTGCTGTGAAGCCCTCCCTCCCTCCTCCTGTCACACACAGAGAAAAGCAGGATGGAAAAAAAATGGTCCTGGAAGCAAAAAAAAAAATGAGGAAATGAAAGCAGATTGAGGGAGGGCCCTGAAAAGTGGCTGCTGGGCCAGCTGAGGCTCTGCAAAAGAGCTGCCGGTTCAGGACAGCTCAGCCAAGTGCAGCTGTGGGCCAAGAAGCCAGCGGGAAAGAGGGAAAGGGAGAAAAAAAGCTAAAGAGAGAGGGGAGGAGGAGAGAGGCAGAGTGACAGAATGAGAAAGAGATCTGTCTGTCCAGACATGCAGCAGCCACCCCCTCCCCAGCTGGGAAACCTACTTCTGCCTACAGTCCCCCCCCCCCCAGATCTGCTTTAGTGGGTCCTGTTCCTGCAGCCAAATTTAGCTGCCCTGGAACCAGTGGCTTCCCTTCCCCTCCCTCCCCCCCCAGCCCCATCTTGCCATAAGAAGCACCAGGAGGTCTGAGCACTTAAATAGTTTTTCCGGGATGGATTTGAATTCCAGTTAGGTCAGGCCCAAGGAACTGGAACGACACCCTGAGCTGATCAGAATTCCTCCTTTATTGCTGCTAACCTACTTACAGGAATCTCACGGGACTGACTGCACTCTCTTGGAAACAGGCGGATGAGGGCTTCAGGGAGTGGATTTGGGGGGGGGGTTGGAGGGGGGCAGTCAGGTCTGCATTGCTGCATCTCCCCCACGAGGACTCTAAGCACGCCTGCCTCTTCATTCCTCACCCCTCCTCCAGTTCTAGAGGGAGGGCGGGACAAGAAACAGGGGTTGGAAACTGACCAAAGAGAGGAGCAACCTGGAATTAAGGAGAAACTTCCTGACAGTGAGAACAATTAACCAGTGGAACTCCTTGCCTCCAGAAGTCATGGGCGCTCCATCACTGGAGATATTTAAGAAGAAACTGGACAGCCATTTGTCTGAGATGGTATAGGTTCTCTTGCTTGAGCAGGGGGCTGGACTAGAAGACCTCCAAGGTCCCTTCCAGCTTCTATTCTATTCTATTCTATTCTATTCTATTCTATTCTATTCTATTCCATTCTATTCTATTCCATATTTTCTATTCTATTCTATTCCATATTCTATTCTATTCTATTCTATTCTATTCTATTCTATTCTATTCTATTCTATTCTATTCTATTCTATTCTATTCTATTCCATATTTTTTATTCCATTCCATTCTGTTCTGTTCTGTTCTATGTTCTGTTCTATTCTATTTTCTATTATTTTCTATTTTCTATTCTGTTCTGTTCTGTTCCGTTCCATTCCGTCCCATCCCATCCCATCCCATCCCATCCCATCCCATCCTATTCTTTCTTGCCTCATTTCTCTCTATGCAAGACTTTCACAAAGTCCATACAGTTCCATCCTTCCCCGCTTTCTCGCCCTGAGGCTCAACTCCAAGGGTGACGGTTCTGGGGGCAACCCCAGGGAGACAATGATCCTCCTCAGTCTGCCATGAGTCACCACAATGCAAAAAAGATGTTGAGACTCTGGAAGGCTTTGTGGCTCTGGAAGAGCAGCAAAGATGACCAGGGAGCCTATGAAGAACAGTTGCAGGAACTGGGTGTGTCTAGTTTAATGAAAAGGACCAGGGGGTGACATGACAGTAGCCTTCCAATCTCTCAGGGGCTGCCCCAAAGAAGAGGGAGCCAAGCTATTCTCCAAAGCCCCAGAAGGCAAGACAAGAAACAACAGATAGAAACTGACCAAAGAGAGAATCAATCTGGAATTAAGAGAGAACCTTCCTGACAGTGAGAACAATTAACCAGTGGAACCATCTGCTTTCAGAAGCGGTGAATGCTCCAACCCTGGAGGTTTTTAAGAAGAGATTGGACAGCCATTTGTCTGAAATGGTATAGGGTCTCCTGATTGAGCAGGGGGTTGGACTAGAAGACCTCCAAGGTCCCTTCCAACTCTGTTGTTCTGATGGAGATGAGACATAAAGGGGGGAAAAACTTTCACTTCCCAGTTTAAACAATCCACAACCATGAACCCCCCCCCCGAACATTGTGACACATTGCAGTTTCCTTAGTTTGGAAACACCCCCCCCCCTTTCCCAGGGCTCCTGTTTTTTGTCATAATAAAAGCTGGCAATCATATCAAAGGAAAAGTGTGCCCTTCAGGCAGATGCCCAAACTGGGAAAGATGAGACTGGGCACATGGCCTCCAGAAGGAGCCCCCATGAATCATGCCAGCCACGGTGCTCGAGTTGATCCAATTCTACCAGGGCATATTTTTTTTTGTGGTTTTTCAAAAAAAAACGGCTGTTACTCTCAGCCGTTATACAGAAGATGCAGAATCACAGAGATGGAAGGGACCCTGGAGGTCATCTAGTCCAACCCCCTGCTCAGGCAGGAGACCCTATGCCATTTCAGACAAGTGGCTGTCCAGTCTCTTCTTAAAAACTTCCAGTGCCGGAGCATTCATTGCTTCTGGAGGCAGGTAGTTCCACTGGTTAATTGTCCTCACTGTCAGGAAGTTTCTCCTTGGTTCCAGGTTGCTTCTCTCCTTGATGAGTTTCCACCCGTTGCTCCTTGTCCTGCCTTCAGGGGCTTTGGAGAATAGCTTGACTCCCTCTTCTTTGGGGCAGCCCCTGAGATACTGGAACACGGCTATCCTATCCCCCCTCGTCCTTCTCTTCGCTAAACTGGACGTACCCAATTCCAGCAACCATTCAGCGGCTCCCCAAATATATCATGAGGTCATTTAGTCCAACCCCTGCCACTGGGAAAAAAATGACCAAGTGATTCACTTAATGGCCACAGTTGATTCGCTTAACAACCCTGGCCAAAAGGGCCATAAAATCATAAGAAGTGACTTCTGGAAGGAAGCCCAAGATGGCAGAACAAGACCGCAATCAAACCGGAGCTGGTGGGAAGGCTGGGGTGAGAAGAAGGAAGACAGGTGAAGTGGTGAACCATGCCCAAGATCTGGTGTCCCTTGGGACTTGCCATGATTTTTCCATAACCTCCTTTACTATCCCCAGCTCTGCAGCTTAGACTGACCCAATGGGGGTTGGACTAGAAGACCTCCAAGGTCCCTTCCAATTCTGTTATTCTTTTAGAAGGAGGGAGTAACAGAATAATCCAGTTGGAAGGGACCTCGGAGGTCTTCTAGTCCAGCCCCCTGCGCAAGCAGGAGACCCTAGACCATTCCAGACAAATGGCTGTCCAGTCTCTTCTTAAAAACCTCCAGTGATGGATCACCCACAACTTCTGGAGGCAACTTCTGTTCCACTGATTAATTGTTCTCACTGTGTCAGGAAATTCCTCCTTCACTCTGGGAGTTGAAGTCCACAAGTCTTAAAGTACGCAAGGTTGGAGACCGCTGAGAAGAAGGATGTTTTTCACAGGTGCTCAGGAAAAAAAGGACCAGCTGTTCAAAAAAAAAAAGGGGGGGGGCAGCAAAATATTAAAAGTTAAGAAGGAAAAAGCTGAGCTAGGCAGCTTTTATTTCAGTTCTCCATCTTCTCCGAAAAAAACCCTCTTGCTATCCCCTCGGAGAATTGCCAATGGCAGGATAAAGAGATTGGACTGAGACGGTAGAGGAACACAATCAGGAAGTCTTTTCTCTTTTGAGTCAGCCTTTTGGAGGAGTGGCTAAGCAAGGGTAGGCAACCTGGGCTCTTTTATGACTCGTGGACTTCAACTCCCAGAATTCCTGAAGCCAGCCATGCTGAGGGGAAAGGGTGAGGTTTCCAAGCTGAGCCAGGCTGGCTCAGGAATTCTGGGAGTTGAAGTCCACGAGTCATAAAAGAGCCAAGGTTCCCCACCCCTGGACTAAGCCCTTGTCTCCCACTGCGGCAAACGATGGGTAACCCCAAAGATTGGAGCAGAAAGACCAAGGAGCTGAAGGCACCTCCTGTTCTCTGACCCAAGAGTCATGTTCACAGCCCTTCCCCCCAAGAATGAAGACACACAGCCCCTTGTCACAGGCCAGAGGGAGGTGTCACATCCAGAGGTATCCTTCTCCAACTGACCCTTGGTCTAATATCTAAGGGGCTATCACAGAGAAGGGGGAGGCCCACCTATTCTCCAAGGCACCTGAAGGCAGGACAAGAAGCAACGGATGGAAAGGAATGAAGGAGAGAAGCAACCTAGAACGAAGGAGAAACTTCCTGACAGGGAGGACAATTAACCAGTGGAACAACCTGCCTCCAGAAGTTGTGGGTGCTCCATCACTGGAGGCTGTTAAGAAGAGACTGGACAGCCATTTGTCTGAAATGGTATAGGTTCTCCTGCTTGAGCAGGGGGCTGGACTAGAAGACCTCCAAGGTCCCTTCCAGCTCTGTGATTCTGTTCTGTCCTGCTCTGGTTGCCATCTCAGCTGTTTTGCACGCAGAAGGAATGACCCCCGTTGAACCTGTGTCCTCCTGCGTGAAAACCCACCCTCTGCAATGGAGCCGCAGCCCTCCAGTTCTGCACCGCCTGCCTTCAGCAAAACGTTTCTAAAATTAGCCTTAAAACTGGAGCATGCACGATTTGTCGCTCTGCAGCTCAGTGGCCTCTCCACTGAGGGTGCTTGCCCAGCCTTCGGTGAAACTCTGCCCCAAAACCGGATGGAGAGGCCAGCGTGGAGGAGGAGGACTGTGGGGTCCTTGGCGCACTCTGAGCTTGGTGGTTTCCTTGCAGATGTTTCATGACCCAACTAGGGAACATCATCAGAAGGGAGAGGAGGAGGAGGAGGAGGAGGAGGAGGAGGAGGAGGAGGAGGAGGAGGAGGAGAAGAAGAAGAGGAGGAGGAGAAGGAGGAGGACGAGGACTGTGAGGTTCTTGGTGCACTCTGAGCTTGGTGGTTTCCTTGCAGTTGTTTCATGACCCAACTAGGGAACATCATCAGAAGGGAGAGGAGGAGGAGGAGGAGGAGGAGGAGGAGGAGGAGGAGGAGGAGGAGGAGGAGGAGGAGGAGGAGGAGGAGGAGAAGAAGAGGAGCAGGAGCAGGAGGAGGAGGACTGTGAGGTTCTTGGTGCACTCTGAGCTTGGTGGTTTCCTTGCAGTTGTTTCATGACCCAACTAGGAAACATCATCAGAAGGGAGAGGAGGAGGAGGAGGAGGAGGAGGAGGAGGAGGAGGAAGAGCAGGAGGAGGAGGAAGAGGAAGAGGAAGAGGAGGAGAAGGACTGTAGGGTCCTTGGCACACTCTGAATTTGGTGGTTTCCTTGCAGACGTTTCATGACCCAACTAGGTAACATCATCAGGGCAAGGAGAGGGTCTGCCTTCTTTCTCTGCTGGGTACCTGGTCTCCCCCACCTCCACTCCCAGCCCCTGTTGGTCTGTGGCCAACCGCAAGCAGGGCTGCAGATCTCCTCACCCACCATCTGTCCGCCCTTGTTCTGCCTTTTGGAAAC
This sequence comes from Crotalus tigris, assembly GCF_016545835.1. Classification (NCBI taxonomy): domain Eukaryota; kingdom Metazoa; phylum Chordata; class Lepidosauria; order Squamata; family Viperidae; genus Crotalus; species Crotalus tigris. The sequence continues at coordinate 118,212 of NW_024098147.1, read as the reverse complement.
AGCTTCCGGCAATTATGCAGGTGCCCTTTTCAATGAAAGAACCGGCCTTGGCAGGCACAGCAAACACGGCACTTGCCAAGAGTGATGGGGGGGCTTTGTTGGCTGAGGGGCTCTTGACCTTCTCGCTGTCATCCTAGGGGCAGAATTATCCCAATGCGCACTGCCGGTTAGTGTGCAAAACCAGGTAAAATTCAGTTCAGGGACCCAACCATCCATGCCAAAGAACTGAATTACACAGTAACAGGATAACAGAGCTGGAAGGGACCTTGGAGGTCATCTAGTCCAACCCCCTGCTCAGGCAGGAAACCCTATACCATTTCAGACAAAGGGCTGTCCAGTCTCTTCTTAAAAACTTCCAGTGTTGGAGCACCCACAACTTCTGGAGGGAAGGAGTTCCACTGGTTAATTGTTCTCACTGTTGGGAAGTTTCTCCTTAATTCCAAGTTGCTTGTCTCCTCGGTTACCTTCCACCCGTTGCTTCTTGTCCTGCCTTCAGGTGCTTTGGAGAATAGCTTGACTCCCTCTTCTTTGGGGCAGCCCCTGAGATACTGGAAGACTGCTATCCTGTCCCCCCTCGTCCTTCTCTTCATTAAACTAGACATACCCAATTCCAGTAACCGTTCCTTATATGTTTTAGCCTCCAATCCCTTAATCATCTTTGTTGCTCTTCTCTGCACTCTTTCCAGAGTCTAGAGATCACCTTGAATCCTGCCCACTTTTTCCAGCATCCTGTAGTGCCAGCCTGGGAAGGGGGGGGCATGCAAGGCAGCTGGTCATTTATGCCGAAGACCCACAGAGGGGCAGTGAAATCGATCAAGTAAACCGGGATAGGCAACTTTGGCTCTTTTATGACTCGTGGACTACAACTCCCAGATTTCCTGAGCCCGCATGGGGGAACTATGACCCCTTCATAATTCGTGGACTTCAACTCCCAGAATTCCTGAGCCAGCATGGGGGAACTATGACCCCTTCATGACTCGTGGACTTCAACTCCCAGAATTCCTGAGCCAGCATGGGGGAACTATGCCCCCCTCATGACTCGTGGATTTCAACTCCCAGAATTCCTGAGCCAGCATAGGGGAACTATGGCCCCCTCATGACTCGTGGACTTCAACTCCCAGAATTCCTGAGCCAGCATGGCTCAGCTTGGAAACCTCTCCCTTTCCCCTCAGCATGGGTGGCTCAGGAATTCTGGGAGTTGAAGTCCACGAGTCATGAGGGGGCCATAGTTCCCCCATGCTGGCTCAGGAATTCTGGGAGTTGAAGTCCACAAGTCATAAAAGAGCCAAGGTGGCCTACCACTGAAGTAAACAAACACTGTAATTTTTAATGAAGTTGCAAATGAACAAGGAGCCACCAGGGGGCGCCCATCTATTTCCAAGGCAACCTTTCCTGGTGTATTATGATCCCAGCTGAGCCCACATTTCCGTGGCTACGCAAGACAATTGTTAAGTGAATTTTGCCCCGTTTTACGACCTTTCTTGCCTCGGTTGCTAAGTGAATCACTGCAGTTGTTAAGTGGGTAACCCAGTTGTTAAGTGAATCTGGTTTCCCCATTGACTTTGCTTGTTGGAAGGTTGCAACAGGAGATCACGTGATGCCAGGATGCTGCGACCGTCATAAAGACGAATTAGTTGCCAGGCTGGCTCAGGGATTCTGGGAGTTGAAGTCCACGAGTCATAAAAGAGCCGAGGTTGCCTACCCCTGCAACTAGCTGTGTCTGCAACTCCCATCATCCACAGTCAGCGGTTAGGGGGTTCGGAGTCCAGCAGACCAGGCTGAGGGACGTTGCACCAAAACTGCAGTTCTACACAAACACACAGTGACAAAATGTGGATCCCCAGCATTTATTGACCCAAGCCCGCATTTTGCCTCTGCACCTGCATTTCTGACTTAAAATTTCTGGAGAAGTCGCCAAATAAAGAGATTAGGCCTGACCCAAAGCAGGGAGCCTGCAAAAAAACAGACCCCCACCTTGCAGCCGATGCCTGGAGCTTCTTGGCAGAGGTTCACACATCCCTTCAAGGAAAAGAGGGGAAATATCCCTATTGCCAAGGCAACCAAGCTGGGGTTCCGGTGCCTGGGTTGATGACCCAGGAGGATGCGTGGATCCCTTTGTGGGAGTGGGACCCGCATGCACAGCTGGATCCCAGCCAGTCCCTGCTCAGCCCAGGGCAGTTTGAAAAACAAAGAGGGTCCCCCAGGAGAGCTGAGGGATGGTGGTATCACCAGGGGGACAGACGGGATGGGCTCTGGGCTGGCCCGACCTCACCCAGGATCCCAGATCAGCTGGGATCAAGCAAGGGAGGGCTACCCAGGTTTGCACACGCCCAGAGCCAAAACAGCAGCAGCCATAGAGGTTGCGGGCGGGGCGAGAGGAGGAAATAGCGATGAAAAACTGCTGGGAACATCTGGAAAAGGGAAAGAGGGGACCATGGGCATGATTGGATAGGATATAAAATATAAAAGACAGAAGATACAATAAAATAGTGTAGAACAGAACAGAATTTAACAGAATGTAGAATAGCATAGAATTGAGAATAGAAATGCAAATAGAGTAAATAGAATAAGAATAGAATAAGAATAGATTAGACTAGACTAGAATAAAGAATATAGAATAGAATTACAAAAAATAGAATGGAATTACAAAGAATAGAATAGAATTACAAAGAATAGAATAGAATTACAAAGAATAGAATAGAATAGAATTACAAAGAATAGAACAGAATAGAATTACAAAGACTAGACTAGACTAGACTAGACTAGACTAGACTAGACTAGACTAGAACAGGACAGAGCAGAACAGAATGAAAGAATGGAATGGAATGGAATAGAATAGAATAGAATAGAATTACAAAGAATAGAATAGAACAGAACAGAATTACAAAGAATAGAATAGACTAGACTGGAACAAAACAGAATGAAAGAATAGCATAGCATAGCATAGCATAGCATGGCATAGCATAGCATAGCATAGCAGAGCATAGCATAGCATAGCATAGAATAGAATAGAATAGAATAGAATAGAATTACAGAATTACAAAGAATAGAATACAATAGAATACAATATAATAGAATTAAGAATAGACCAGAACAGAACAGAATAACAAAGAATAAAATAGAACAGAACAGAATTACAAAAAATAGACTAAACTAGACTAGACTGGAACAGAACAGAATGAAAGTATAGTATAGTATAGTATGGTATGGTA